>NW_025535324.1:0-105447 GCF_020615455.1 Coregonus clupeaformis | reverse complement strand
TATAAAATACCTTTCAGCTCACATAAAACTCATAATGATGACAAAAACATTAAAAACACAGACGCAATTTGCAAGATCGTGGTGGGAGTTGTACATACATCCACACTAATCCCTACCTGTAATTATACACACGCATCACTCTTCTCTCCTCCTCAGCTCCTCCCAGTGGTACGTGTAACGTTCCAGTGTCTGAACGGAGGCAGTTGTTTCCTCAACGCCAGGAAGCAGCCCAAGTGTCGCTGCCAGCCCAACTTCGGAGGAGACAAGTGTGAGGTGGACCAGTGCAGGGACTACTGTCAGAATGGAGGCACCTGCACAGCCTCTCCTACAGGTAATACACTAACATAAAAAAATTATACTAAAAAACTAACCTGACAGGAGGGGGCACTGTCTGAGAGGTGTCAGAATAGAACATTACGCCAGGAAGAGTGAGACATACAGTGGGGAAAAAAAGTATTTAGTCAGCCACCAATTGTGCAAGTTCTCCCACTTAAAAAGATGAGAGAGGCCTGTAATTTTCATCAAGGTACTTGTCAACTATGACAGACAAAATGAGATTTTTTTCTCCAGAAAATCACATTGTAGGATTTTTATGAATTTATTTGCAAATTATGGTGGAAAATAAGTATTTGGTCAATAACAAAAGTTTCTCAATACTTTGTTATATACCCTTTGTTGGCAATGACACAGGTCAAACGTTTTCTGTAAGTCTTCACAAGGTTTTCACACACTGTTGCTGGTATTTTGTCCCATTCCTCCATGCAGATCTCCTCTAGAGCAGTGATGTTTTGGGGCTGTCGCTGGGCAACACGGACTTTCAACTCCCTCCAAAGATTTTCTATGGGGTTGAGATCTGGAGGCTCGTTAGGCCACTCCAGGACCTTGAAAATGCTTCTTACGAAGCCACTCCTTCGTTGCCCGGGCGGTGTGTTTGGGATCATTGTCATGCTGAAAGACCCAGCCACGTTTCATCTTCAATGCCCTTGCTGATGGAAGGAGGTTTTCCTCAGAATCTCACGATACATGGCCCCATTTATTCTTTCCTTTACACGGATCAGTTGTCCTGGTCCCTTTGCAGAAAAACAGCCCCAAAGCATGATGTTTCCACCCCATGCTTCACAGTAGGTATGGTGTTCTTTGGATGCAACTCAGCATTCTTTGTCCTCCAAACATGACGAGTTGAGTTTTTACCAAAAAGTTCTATTTTGGTTTCATCTGACCATATGACATTCTCCCAATCCTCTTCTGGATCATCCAAATGCACTCTATCAAACTTCAGACGGGCCTGGACATGTACTGGCTTAAGCAGGGGGACACGTCTGGCACTGCAGGATTTGAGTCCCTGGTGGCGTAGTGTGTTACTGATGGTAGGCTTTGTTACTTTGGTCCCAGCTCTCTGCAGGTCATTCACTAGGTCCCCCCCGTGTGGTTCTGGGATTTTTGCTCACCGTTCTTGTGATCATTTTGACCCACGGGGTGAGATCTTGCGTGGAGCCCCAGATCGAGGGAGATTATCAGTGGTCTTGTATGTCTTCCATTTCCTAATAATTGCTCCCACAGTTTATTTCTTCAAACCAAGCTGCTTACCTATTGCAGATTCAGTCTTCCCAGCCTGGTGCAGGTCTACAATTGTGTTTCTGGTGTCCTTTGACAGCTCTTTTTGGTCTTGGCCATAGTGGAGTTTGGAGTGTGACTGTTTGAGGTTGTGGACAGGTGTCTTTTATACTGATAACAAGTTCAAACAGGTGCCATTAATACAGGTAACGAGTGGAGGACAGAGGAGCCTCTTAAAGAAGAAGTTACAGGTCTGTGAGAGCCAGAAATATTGCTTGTTTGTAGGTGACCAAATACTTATTTTCCACCATAATTTGCAAATAAATTCATAAAAATCCTACAATGTGAAATTCTCAATTTGTCTGTCATAGTTGACGTGTACCTATGATGAAAATTACAGGCCTCTCTCATCTTTTTTAAGTGGGAGAACTTGCACAATTGGTGGCTGACTAAATACTTTTGTCCCCACTGTATACAGTGGCTTACAAAGTATTCACCCCCCTTGGCATTTTTCGTATTTTGTTGCCTTACAACCTGGAATTTAAATGGATTTTTGGGGGGTTTGTATCATTTGATTTACACAACATGCCTACAACTTTGAAGATGTAAAATATTTTTTATTGTGAAACAAACAAGAAATAAGAGTGAAAAACAGAACTTGAGCGTGCATAACTATTCACCCCCCCCCCAAAGTCAATACTTTGTAGAGCCACCTTTCACAGCAATTACAGCTGCAAGTCTCTTGGGGTATGTCTCTATAAGCTTGGCACATCTAGCCACTGGGATTTTTGCCCATTCTTCAAGGCAAAACTGCTCCAGCTCCTTCAAGTTGGATGGGTTCCGCTGGTGTACAGCAATCTTTAAGTCATACCACAGATTCTCAATTGGATTGAGGTCTGGGCTTTGACTAGGCCATTCCAAGACATTTAAATGTTTCCCCCTTAAACCACTCGAGTGTTGCTTTAGCAGTATGCTTAGGGTCATTGTCCTGCTGGAAGGTGAACATCCGTCCCAGTCTCAAATCTCTGGAAGGCTGAAACAGGTTTCCCTCAAGAATTTCCCTGTATTTAGCGCCATCCATCATTCCTTCAATTCTGACCAGTTTCCCAGTCCCTGCCGATGGAAAAACATCCCCACAGCATGATGCTGCCACCACCATGCTTCAATGTGGGGATGGTGTTCTCGGGGTGATGAGAGGTGTTGGGTTTGCACCAGACATAGCCAAAAAGCTCAATTTTAGTCTCATCTGACCAGAGTACCTTCTTCCATATGTTTGGGGAGTCTCCCACATGCCTTTTGGTGAACACCAAACGTGTTTGCTTATTTTTTTCTTTAAGCAATGGCTTTTTTCTGGCCCCTCTTCCGTAAAGCCCAGCTCTGTGGAGTGTACAGCTTAAAGTGGTCTATGGACAGATACTCCAATTGCAGCTGTGGAGCTTTGCAGCTCCTTCAGGGTTATCTTTGGTCTCTTTGTTGCCTCTCTGATTAATGCCCTCCTTACCTGGTCTGTACGTTTTGGTGGGCGCCCTCTCTTGGCAGGTTTATTGTGGTGCCGTATTCTTTCCATTTTTTTAAATAATGGATTTAATGGTGCTCCGTGGGATGTTCAAGGTTTCTCATATTTTTTTATAACCCAACCCTGATCTGTACTTCT
The DNA here is from genome assembly GCF_020615455.1 of Coregonus clupeaformis. Taxonomy (NCBI): domain Eukaryota; kingdom Metazoa; phylum Chordata; class Actinopteri; order Salmoniformes; family Salmonidae; genus Coregonus; species Coregonus clupeaformis. The sequence continues at coordinate 102,239 of NW_025535324.1, read as the reverse complement.
CCACAACTTTGTCCCTGACCTGTTTGGAGAGCTCCTTGGTCTTCATGGTACCGCTTGCTTGGTGGTGCCCCTTGCTTAGTGGTGTGGCAGACTCTGAGGTCTTTCAGAACAGGTGTGTGTATATATACTGAGATCATGTGACAGATCATGTGACTTTATTGAACTAATTATGTGACTTCTGAAGGTAATTGGTTGCACCAGATCTAATTTAGGGGCTTCATAGCAAAGGGGGGTGAATACATATGCACGCACCACTTTTCCGTTATTAATTTTTTTGAATTCTTTGAAACAAGTTTGGACTATTTTGTGTATGTCCATTACATGAAATCCAAATAAAAATCGATTTAAATTACCGGTTGTAATGCAACAAAATAGGAAAAACGCCATGGGGGATGAATACTTTTGCAAGGCACTGTAGAATGATAATACAACTAGACAGCCGTGTATTGAGTCAAGGACTTGACCCTCAATGAGCAGTCCTAATGTTAGTCTGTTTCTCTCTCCTCTTCCTCCCTCATCCTGTCCATCTGTTTATCTCTCTGTCTGACCATGTCTGTCTCTCCCTCCCTCCCTAGGCTCCCCAACGTGTCGCTGTCTGACAGGGTTCACTGGTCCCAACTGTAACCTCCAAACCTGTAAGAACTACTGTCAGAACGGAGGGAACTGCACGGTCAGCGCTGGCAACCAGCCCACCTGCCACTGCCCTGCTGACTTCCTGGGGGACCAGTGCCAGTACCGTGAGTCTGTCTGTCTTTCTGTTGGTCTGTCCCTGTCTTATCTTATTTTTTATTTAATGTAATATTGCCTTGTGTTTGTCTATAAATGTTCTGTATTGTGTCATGTAACCTACCTCTTCAAAAAGTATCTGAATAATCACACAGCACACCCCTCCCCCGCCCCGAACAAGGAGAAGAGAACAAACCTACTGAGACCCTACTGTTGAACTTGACTTGACTACTGAGAGACCCTACTGTTGAACTTGACTTGACTACTGAGAGACCCTACTGTTGAACTTGACTTGACTACTGAGAGACCCTACTGTTGAACTTGACTTGACTACTGAGAGACCCTACTGTTGAACTTGACTTGACTACTGAGAGACCCTACTGTTGAACTTGACTTGACTACTGAGAGACCCTACTGTTGAACTTGACTTGACTACTGAGAGACCCTACTGTTGAACTTGACTTGACTACTGAGAGACCCTACTGTTGAACTTGACTTGACTACTGAGAGACCCTACTGTTGTACTTGACTTGACTACTGAGAGACCCTACTGTTGAACTTGACTTGACTACTGAGAGACCCTACTGTTGTACTTGACTTGACTACTGAGAGACCCTACTGTTGAACTTGACTCTCTTGCACTAACACTTGCACTTGTCTTTTCTTACTAGTACTGACTTTGCTGATTGATGCTTTATTGAGAAAAAGGTTTACTTACTATAAGCAGGTTTCCATCCAACCATTTTTATGTGAGTAAAGTACCTGTCGGATAAAAACTCACGACAGGCCTGATGGAAAACAAAATACGCTAGACCAGGGTGGATAATTTTTTTGTAGGTGATTAGATTACCGTATGCAACAAATTGCGGTGGAAACTATTTATTGCACAATTGTTGATAGAATAACTATCATGTTGAGGTAAATTTGCAGTCACGTGACGCTATGTTGTGTGGTCCTCCCACTACGACTTGGAAAAGCATGCAGTTTATTAGGCTAAGCTACATATGCAATGGGTTATGATGAACTTCACAGAGTGATGAAAGTGCATGGTGATGAGCTTGCTGCGCCTTTCCATTAAATATAGAGTCTTCATTTGTATGCTGGTGACATGATTTTAGATGCTTGGCTGCCATTTAACAAATAAAAATGATCTCGCTCTTATCCATAGTCTCATCATGGAGGCTATAGCGCACATGCCAAGACCAGAGTGGGCACATTTGCTGTTTATCGCAGACTTTCTGTGCCAAGACTATCAACAGAGTTAAAAATGGGATGGAAACACATTGAACTTGTTTTTTTATTTGATCAATCAAAAGTTATATACGACAGTGCTTTTTGTGTGCACTAACTACGTCATTATGCACAGCCTTTTATTCACAAGAAGACAGTTTGATGGAAACATACCACTGCTGGTAAAATGCACATATTTATTTGTTGCGAACATAAGAATTTTCGCTTAAAAATCTTTCAACAAATTGATGGAAACATAGCTACTACTGACTGTGATATGTGATTGTCTCACCTAGCTACCTTAAGATGAATGCACTAACTGTGAGTCACTCTGGATAAGAGCGTCTTCTAAATTACTTAAATGTATTTATATAATGGGGATCGTAATCAACTAAAATAAACTGAACTGTCTGCACTGTCACCGGCTGGCAGTATAACACTGCAGCACTTTACTGAGTTACAGTAATGGAGGATGGTGCTTTCTACAAAATGTTAACTGCTTGGTGCTTTTTGATATCTACCTTAAGGCTCCTTGCACTCAGTATACTCAGACTGATAGTTGTCTCTTCTGTATGCCTGTGTGTGAGTAGGTAGCTGCGAGGGCCACTGTCTGAACAGGGGCACATGTCTGCAAAGTGCCAGCGGGGCGCGCCAGTGTCGCTGTCTGCCCCAGTACAGCGGCAGCACCTGTGAGGTGGACAAGTGCCACTACTGCCGCGACGGCAAGTGTATCCCCACCAACTCCTTCCAGCCCACAGGAGAGGTCACCTGCATGTAAGTGTCAACACACACACACACAGAAACTGATATTGACAGAAACAGACACTGAAACACACATCAATTTATAACACACATATACACACACCACCCACACACATGTCCTTCCCTATTGTTACCTGTGTGTGTCCTGTAGCTGCACCAACGGCAGAGTCCAGTCCAGCTGCTACACATGTGATGAGTACTGTGCTAATGGACAATGCTCTGTCAACCCACAAACACACCTTCCAGAGTGCAAGTGAGTATACACGCACGCACACACACACGCTCTCACACTAACTCACACGCACTCACTCACTCACTAGAATGTTATTTCTGGTTGCTGTGAGGTAACATCTCTCTCTCTCGCACTCTCTCTCCCTAGGTGTTCTGCAGGCTGGGTTGGGCATCGCTGTGAGGTGGTGGCCTCTAGTGTAGACTCATCAGAGTCTGGCGGACGTAAGTAAACTATTCTCAACTATTCTAAAGGTTTGCAAAAAGTAGAGGCTTAACTTTTGCTTGTGAATTTTACTGTAACTTAGATGTCGGCTGGCCATCAAAATAAAACGCAAGAGCTGCTCCTCTACATTTTACACACATTATTTGGCTGCACAGCGACTTGGCGCCAAATTAAATCTCCTACCATCAACACATCTCCAGGATTTCCGGTTCTGTGGAGAACGGTCACCAGACTCAGCCTAACTAACTGTGTATACTGTTTCTGTGTGTCCGTGTACAGGTACTGCCTCCATAGTGATCCCAATGCTGCTACTGCTGTTGTTGGTTCTGTTGGTGGGAGGAGCTGTGTTCTGGTACAGAAAGAGGATGAGGGGGTGAGTAACACTACACCAAACAACACCACACTTCATTACACAACACTACAAAGCACTACACAACTCCAATACACTAGAGTAACACTGGGACATTGCCTATTTTAACTCCCTCTCAAGCTCTGTCTTCTTCTTGGTCTCTGTCTCTGTACTCTCAGGCTCCCTTCTTTTATCTCTTGGTCTTTACTGTTCGCTCCTTTTCTATCTCTGGTTCTCTCTCTGCTGTGAGTAACTGCATCTCTTCTGTCCCTCAGGTCTGGCAGGCCGGGCAAATCCTGCTCCAGACTCTCGCGGTAACGGTTGCCAGGGTTACGCTTTCCATCCTCTCTCTCCCAAAATGGCATCCCGTCCATTTCTCTCTCTCCTTTCATCCCTCCCTTCATCAGTCACTTTTGCTGTGCAGTGTATAGTCCTGTGGTCAGTGTCGCTACTCTCTGTCTCTCCGTTGTGAATGAGCAGTGCTCTAGTTCAGCTTTCCCCTCCCTCTCCTGTTCTGAATCCCTGTTCAGGATTGGTCCCTCTCTCCAAACCTCCCCACTATACTGTACTTCTAGGGGGGGTGGGGGGGGGTATTAAACAGGTGGTGATCTATTGAAGAGGTTGTGAAATAGATCAGTCTATGGCCCCAAAGTGCCTATAGTACCCCATGCTTTTCTCCATCATACTGTACTGAATTGTACTGTATCATGTTTAGAGTGCTACTGTATGTACCATACTGAGAGGGGACGCTCAGACTGCATTGTTCCAAGCCAGGATTTGGAAAATGCTACATGAAAAATCCAGCATTTACTATTCTTCAAGTCCATGGTTTGACCCGATATGGTAATGCTCCAAACTGACAACATACATTTTTATCCAAAATGCCTATAAACTTTCAAGACATTCCGTAGTACCACTTAGGGTACTGTTACACACCCCTCTCCAGGACCAGTGTGTCTAGTGTATACTAGCTAGGTGAATGCTGGGTTTGCGTTGTTGCCTGTGCTGTGGCTTTGGATCCAGGCACAGTGATGTGACAGCCAATACCCCCCTCCCCGACTCCATGATGTGGCCTTGTCGCTGCCCGCGCTGTGTGGACGCTCTCAGGACCCGTCTGTGCCTCAGGGGTCATGACCTTTCACCACTGTGTTCGCAGGGCCAAGGGCTTCCAGCACCAGAGGATGACCAATGGAGCCATGAACGTGGAGATAGGAAACCCAGCATACAAGATCTACGAGGGCGAGCCAGACGACGATGCCGGGGAGCTCCTAGACTCAGACTTCACACTGGACCCAGACAAGGTAACACACACGGTAATAAAAGCAAGCACACAAACACACTTACACCTTGTCTCACACACCTGTACAAGCAAACACACACACACACACACACCCTGGACACAAATGAGGCAACATACAAACACACCTACTCTGATGTATGTAGTTCATCTAATGATCCTCCCTGGTCTCTTCCCAGCCCACCAACTTCACAAACCCAGTGTACGCCACCCTGTACATGGGAGCCCACAATAGCCGCAACTCCCTGGCCAGCACGGATGAGAAGAAGGAGCTTCTGTCGCGGGGGGATGAGGAGCCCCTGGTGGACCCGCTGGCATAGACTGTCCATTAGCCTGGGGCGTACCATTCCAAACACACCCCTCTTTTTGCCTTTTAAAGAAAAAATTGAAATTAAAAAAAGCAAAAAAAAAGCGTGAACACTGTATAAAATGTACAAAAATGAAGGACTACTTTTGTATGTGATTGCAGTATTATATTTTGTTCTTTTACGATTCCTCTGGTCAAAAATTAACAAAAGCATTTTCTAAGATATTTTTTATTTACTTTTTGTCCCTTCCCCTTTACCTAAGTAGCCACTACCTCTGTGCAAAATGAAATGGAAAAAGAAAATTTGAAGTTAAAACATCATTGGACAATTTTTATTTTTGTATGAATTGTATAGAGAAAAAAACATTGTTCCATTTCACTAGTGCCAACTGTCTGTTCGTGTTGACTTCGAGCGGGGGAAGGCTAACTCAATGTTTTGTAAGTCGGTACCAATGTTGTCTTGATGACAGTTTTGTCTGCAGGAGTGCGTAAGACAGGAATAATACAACACGATTTGTGTACAGCACGTGTAAAATGTAAAAACCGGATGGCAACTTCAGTATTTCCATATTATTTTCTCAGAGAACGATATTCATGAAATGATTGTTTTCTTCCTTGCACAAACTTCATGTTTTACGGTGTATATACCGTAAGATGTAACGCAGGTCAATATATGTTTGACTGACTGATGTCTGGTGAGAGGTGATGATGTTGAAGATGTGTTCCACACTCTAGGCTTGTGAATGCTTCCATGTGGTGGGATGGGTGCCCAGTGCCCATGTCATGGCAAGTCAGAGCATTCTAACTAGGGACGGACCAGAGATACTGTGACACCTTTACTGAGAAGAACGTCACCCGTCGGTCTGCACCCCTTCAGTGGAGAAAGGAGATGGGATAACATTTGGTCTAATGTATGTTTTTTTCCCCCTGCAGCATTTCTTCATTTGGTTTCTGGGCTAGAGACTGTCCATCTGGCCCTGTCAGACTGTACAGATGAATCCTTCTAACCATAAGGAGAACAATGAGATCTGTGCTTTTATGGTTTTGGAACAGCTCCCTCTGAAGTGCATTCATTCCTTTCTCTTGCATAGCTTGCATAGCATTTCCCTCTACTGTTTTTCCTTTAGCCGTTCCTGATCATCTCTCTGTCTCCTGTACCCTGCTGCTAGCGCTGCCATTTTGGTCGCTTTGATGTGTCTTTAAGCTCGGCCGCTGTCCCAAAATGCTGCTTCTGTCAGAAGGTGATCAGCCATATTTTAATGCATGTGTGATAAAAAGACACGTTCAAGTAACTAGAATAACAAATCCTTATTTTGCTTACCTGTCAGCAAGTGTTATTTTTGATTTATGCTGTCGCATTGTTTTTTTGTTTTTAATTAAAAAGGAGAGATAAGTACAATCATTTTACTTAAAGAACATTTTTGCAAAATCATACATGCAATTTGGGATTTAAGTTGTTTATGATTAGTCCTTGTTTTATAATGAAATTACACAGCTTTTATAGTACAAAATGCATGGAGGTTCAAACTTTCTTCTGGAAAGAAAATAATGTTAACATTTTTGCTGGAGTACTTTACAAAATAAATAACAGATTGGTATAAATAAAATTAAGAACTGTACAGAAAACAGTTGAATTGTCTTCTTTCAGTACCTTTATACACTGCTCAAAAAAATAAAGGGAACACTTAAATAACACAATGTAACTCCAAGTCAATCACACTTCTGTGAAATCAAACTGTCCACTTAGGAAGCAACACTGATTGACAATACATTTCACATGCTATTGTGCAAATGGAATAGACAATAGGTGGAAATTATAGGCAATTAGCAAGACACCCCCAATAAAGGACTGGTTTTGCAGTTGGTGACCACAGACCACATACATTTACATTTACGTCATTTAGCAGACGCTCTTATCCAGAGCGACTTACAAATAGGTTCATTCACCTTATAGCCAGTGGGATAACCACTTTAGAATGTTTTTTTTTTTTGGGGGGTTGGAGTAAAGGGGGGGTGGGGGTAGAAGGATTACTTTATCCTATCCCAGGTATTCCTTAAAGAGGTGGGGTTTCAAATGTCTCCGGAAGGTGGTGAGTGACTCCGCTGTCCTGGCGTCGTGAGGGAGCTTGTTCCACCATTGGGGTGCCAGAGCAGCGAACAGTTTTGACTGGGCTGAGCGGGAACTATTCTTCCGCAGAGGTAGGGGAGCCAGCAGGCCAGAGGTGGATGAACGCAGTGCCCCCGTTTGGGTGTAGGGACTGATCAGAGCCTGAAGGTACGGAGGTGCCGTTCCCCTCACAGCTCCGTAGGCAAGCACCATGGTCTTGTAGCAGATGCGAGCTTCAACTGGAAGCCAGTGGAGTGTGCGGAGGAGCGGGGTGACGTGAGAGAACTTGGGAAGGTTGAACACCAGACGGGCTCCGGCATTCTGGATGAGTTGTAGGGGTTTAATGGCACAGGCAGGGAGCCCAGCCAACAGCGAGTTGCAGTAATCCAGACAGTTCCTATGCTTCCTGGCTGATGTTTTGGTCACTTTTGAATGCTGGCGGTGCTTTCACTCTAGTGGTAGCATGAGACGGAGTCTACAACCCACACAAGTGGCTCAGGTAGTGCAGCTCATCCAGGATGGCACATCAATGCGAGCTGTGGGAAGAAGGTTTGCTGTGTCTGTCAGCGTAGTGTCCAGAGCATGGAGGCGCTACCAGGAGACAGGCCAGTACATCAGGAGACGTGGAGGAGGCCGTAGGAGGGCAACAACCCAGCAGCAGGACTGCTACCTCCGCCTTTGTGCAAGGAGGAGCAGGAGGAGCACTGCCAGAGCCCTGCAAAATGACCTCCAGCAGGCCACAAATGTGCATGTGTCTGCTCAAACGGTCAGGTACCGAGATGAGATCCTCAGACCCCTTGTGAGACCATATGCTGGTGCGGTTGGCCCTGGGTTCCTCCTAATGCAAGACAATGCTAGACCTCATGTGGCTGGAGTGTGTCAGCAGTTCCTGCAAGAGGAAGGCATTGATGCTATGGACTGGCCCGCCCGTTCCCCAGACCTGAATCCAATTAAGCACATCTGGGACATCATGTCTCGCTCCATCCACCAACGCCACGTTGCACCACAGACTGTCCAGGAGTTGGCGGATGCTTTAGTCCAGGTCTGGGAGGAGATCCCTCAGGAGACCATCCGCCACCTCATCAGGAGCATGCCCAGGCGTTGTAGGGAGGTCATACAGGCACGTGGAGGCCACACACACTACTGAGCCTCATTTTGACTTGTTTTAAGGACATTACATCAAAGTTGGATCAGCCTGTAGTGTGGTTTTCCACTTTAATTTTGAGGGTGACTCCGAATCCAGACCTCTATGGGTTGATAAATTTGATTTCCGTTGATAATTTGTGTGTGATTTTGTTGTCAGCACATTCAACTATGTAAAGAAAAAAGTATTTAATAAGATTATTTCATTCATTCAGATCTAGGATGTGTTATTTTAGTGTTCCCTTTATTTTTTTGAGCAGTGTACTTTCATTTTACTTTTTGTCAGAAGATGCCATGACTGGCATAACATTGTTACGCATTCATGTGCTAGTCGGAACTCTGAAATGTCCGACTTGTTGACTGTTTGAATGCAACACGTGTATATCTACAACCAGTTAGCAAGTCGAACATTTCGGACTCTCCTAGTTCCCATTAGCACGTGAACACGGCATTGGTGCAAGTATGGTTAACTGCATAATTGGAGTGTATCTGAAAGTGGGCGTTGCAAAAGAAGTGGGTGGATCAACGCTCCATTATTGGTTCGACACTAAAATGAAATGCGTAGCAGTTTTGGAGAACGCGGTTAAGGTTAGGAAAAGGGTTACATGTTACCAGACCGCACGCGCAAATTGATTTTGTCCCCCCACACCAGACGCGATCAGGACACGCAGGTTGAAACATCAAAAGAAACTCAACCAATTATATTAATTTGGGGACAGGTCGAAAAGCATTAAACATTTATGGCAATTTAGATAACTAGCTAGCTTGCTGTTGCTAGCTAATTTGTCCTGGGATATAAATAATGGGTTGTTATTTTTTTTTACCTGAAATGCACAAGGTCCTCTACTCCTACAATTAATCCACAGATAAAACTGTAAAAGTTTGTTTTCTAGTAATCTCTCCTCCTGCAGGCTTCTTCTTCTTTGGACTATATGGCGGTTGGCAACCAATTTTATGGTGCATTACCACAACCAACTGGACTGGAGCGTAGACCTCAGTTCATCTTTCAATCACCAACGGGTGTAGATGCTCCTAAAAAGCAATGAGGAGATGGGAGAGGCAGGATTTGCAGCGCGTTGAGCGTCACAAATATAACCGAGTTCTATTTTAGCGCCTGGCCAAGCAGACGCTCGTTGACACGCGCGAGCAGTGTGGGTGCAATGACTGAATAACATGTATGTGTACATTTATTTTGTAACAATCGGTGTGGTCAGCATGTTAGCTAAAATCCTGACTCATCGTGCAGCCCAACAATCCATTAGTGTCGCAGTTTGGTCACCTCTGAACCTCACTGTCACTTCTCTGGTTGTGTTTTCATATCTAGCTAGACAGGACTAGAGTTGGCATATTGTGAACGATACAACCACAAAAAATGATCACTGTCTAATGTATGTTTTATTCTCATTGCCAATCATTAAACAAAAATCAAAGCAAACTTAAACAAGGGTGAGCTTTCGAGTTAATCACACACAAGAACACGTTTGTCCATCATAAGTGAGCACTGAACCAAACATTTAAGTTCCAGCAAGTATATTTATCTAATGAGAGATCACCAACCGGTAATTATATAATATATTTATGTTGATTTCCACTCAATGTTACTATTCTGTTGCCTGGCTACCCAAACTCCTTGCTCTGACCGATCGCTACGCCACGGACGTTAGTTCCCGCAATAAAGTGAAAAAGTCACCAGAGTGCGGACCGAGCGAGGCTGGTGGAAATTATGGGACAGGCAGAGCAGTGACTGCATGCTAACAGGATGGTCCGCATCTTCATAGTCGTGGGAAGTAGGGGTGCTGAAGCCCCCACCCCCCGAAAAATCAAAAAAAAAAAAGTGGGTAAAGCTGATCACTTTGTTTTGTACAACACTCCTCATTTTGACTTCACCACAAAAAACGTCAACAATGGCAGTCCTTTCTCAGTCTGAAGTATGTAGCAAACAGTTCAGTTTGTCATCAGGCAAACTATTCTGTATAATTGTTTGATTATTCTGTCAGTGCTTTTTATGTTCCATAGTTCTATTCATTCAAAACATTTATTTTGTCATAATCTACATGTCACCCTACATTCAAGTACAGTTGAAGTCGTAAGTTTACATACACTTAGGTTGGAGTCATTAATACTCGTTTTTCAACCACTCCACAAATGTCTTGTTAACAAACTATAGTTTTGGCAAGTCGGTTAGGACATCTACTTTGTGCATGACACAAGTAATTTTTCCAACAATTGTTTACAGACAGATTATTTCACTTATAATTCACTGTATCGCAATTCCAGTGGGTCAGAAGTTTACATACACTAAGTTGACTGTGCCTTTAAACAGCTTGGACATTTCCAGAAAATGTCATGGCTTTAGAAGCTTCTGATAGGCTAATTGACATCGTTTGAGTCAATTGGAGGTGTACCTGTGGATGTATTTCAAGGCCTACCTTCACACTCAATGCCTCTTTGCTTGACATCATGGGAAAATCAAAAGAAATCAGCCAAGACCTCAGACATTTTTTTGTAGACCTCCACAAGTCTGGTTCATCCTTGGGAGCAATTTCCAAATGCCTGAAGGTACCACGTTCATCTGTACAAACAATAGTACGCAAGTATAAACACCATGGGACCACGCAGCCGTCATACCGCTCAGGAAGGAGACTCGTTCTGTCTCCTAGAGATTAACATACTTTAATGCAAAAAAAAGTGCAAATCAATCCCAGAACAACAACAAAGGACCTTGTGAAGATGCTGGAGGAAACAGGTACAAAAGTATCTATATCCACAGTAAAACGAGTCCTATATCGACATAACCTGAAAGGCCACTCAGCAAGGAAGAAGCCTCTGCTCCAAAACCGCCATAAAAAAATCCAGACTACGGTTTGCAACTGCACATGGGGACAAAGATCGTACTTTTTGGAGAAATGTCGTCTGGTCTGATGAAACAAAAATAGAACTGTTTGGCCATAATGACCATCGTTATGTTTGGAGGAAAAAGGGGGACGCTTGCAAGCCGAAGAACACCATCGCAACCTTGAAGCACGGGGGTGGCAGCATCATGCTGTGGGGGTGCTTTGCTGCAGGAGGGACTGGTGCACTTCACAAAATAGATGGCATCATGAGGAAGGAAAATTATGTGGATATATTGAAGCAACATCTCAAGACATCAGTTAGGAAGTTAAAGCTTGGTCGCAAATGGGTCTTCCAAATGGACAATGACCCAAAGCATACTTCCAAAGTTGTGGCAAAATGGCTTAAGGACAACAAAGTCAAGGTATTGGAGTGGCCATCACAAAGCCCTGACCTCAAGCCTATAGAACATTTGTGGGCAGAACTGAAAAGGCGTGTGCGAGCAAGGAGGCCTACATACCTGACTCAGTTACACCAGCTCTGTCAGGAGGAATGGGCCAAAATTCACCCAACTTATTGTGGGAAGCTTGTGGAAGGCTACCCGAAACGTTTGACCCAAGTTAAACAATTTAAAGGGAATGCTACCAAAAACGAATTGAGTGTATGTAAACTTCTGACCCACTGGAAATGTGATGAAATAAATAAAAGCTGAAATAAATCATTCTCTCTACTATTATTCTGACATTTCACATTCTTAAAATAAAGTGGTGATCCTAACTGACCTAAGACAGGGAATTTGTACTAGGATTAAATGTCAGGAATTGTGAAAAACTGAGTTTAAATGTATTTGGCTGAGGTGTATGTAAACTTCCGACTTCAACTGTATCTAAAAAAAGTATGAACTACTGGTACACCAATCAAAACTAAACCCCAAAAGTTTCCATTTGTTTAGACAAATGTATGGCTTCAAAAATAAAGAATCTTGACCAAAATGGTTCCAGACACCAACAACTATTTTCCACAATATTATTGTAGTACATTAGTATAGTCAAAACAACCCACTCAGAGGGTACAGTGATATTGTAAATATGGCAAATATTAATCAACAAACATCTTGATTTCATAGAATACATGTTTGATTAGAAAGCGTACTGTTATTATGGATCAGCCCGTGTCATTCACAACTCTTTAAAAGGGATCTATTGTAAACAGTTGAAAATCTCAACTGAACTAGTCTGTTCTATTTTCAAGACTGTCTTCATTCAATGCCTTTGGCTTTCAGCTCATTCTTCACTCTGCTGAGGTAGTTAGGGTCAGGGTAACCAAAACTGTGGAAAAACACAAAGCACACATCACAATCTTGAAGTGTTGTTCCCCCAGGCAGGGTACTAGGCATTTCAAGTTAGTGGAAAATATCCAGTTAACTTTTATAAATGACTAAAATGTACAATAATTGTCAACTGTTACAGAAGGTTAATATAATCATATCCATAGTTTTAGATATTTTACCCTTGTGCCCCTCCATTGATGTTGGTCTTGTGGTGAATGTCATTCCATGTCACACAGTCGTCTGTCCCAGTGGTTCTGGAGGTCCCAACTGTGAAAATCAGCTTCTGGTCGAAAGCTCTCTCCAGTAACTTCAGCACTTTGTTGCCCTCCTCATTGTTCGGTAGATAAGCTATTCTACAGGTCCCACTGAACCACTCTCCAGGATTGGGATGTTTCTTCTAAAGCCAGAAAATGTAAAGAAAACAAAATTTGTCCGTATAGTTAAACATTTTGCTGTTAACCCTCACTGTGGTGATTAGTAAAAAATTAATGCATTAGGAGATAATTCAGTGCTGTAATTTGTTACATTTATAATAAAAAAATCAAGGCTTTTACCGTCTGTTTTCCATTTGGTATATCATAGTTGATAACTATCGCGCCATAGCCAGGGTATCCAGGTATGCTGAGTGACCTTTCATGTTTCACTTTCATTGTTCCCTCAGGCTGGTCTCCCACCACCTTTCCAAACACAACCTTACACAAAGGACAGCTGGGGCCTGAGAATTCCACTGCCTTCCTCAGACAATCTGCACAAAACTCATGGCTGCAGGACAACTTCTTCTTGTTGGTAAATGTGTCCATGCATATGGTGCAATTATCTTCTTCAGCCCCTCCTGTTGCTCCTCCATCTCCAGCTGCTCCCCCCGTGGCTGCTCCAGCGCTGGATCTGTCTCCAGCATACCCAATCTTGTGCTTGTCTTCTTCTTTAAACATAGGCCTTTTCAGCTTCATCTCTAGCTCTTTGACAGCAGGGCCCAAATGTTGCGGTAGGCCGATCAACCTCCAGGGAGCGTAGTTTCCTCCTGCCCAGACACAGCGGTGTCGAGGGTGGATCTCCTCGAGCTTGTCCCCCACAGTCTTTGCATGGGTAGGGTCCAGCAGGTGGCAGCTCATCGCTGATGTCGCAACCTTCTGGTAGAGGTGCATGAGAGCTCTGATGGCGTGGCTTTCCAGAGAGACAACCAGTGGAGTGTGTGATGATGTTGTAGGTCTGGTTTTAATTTTGACCTTGCCTGGAGACTTTTCCTCCATGAAATCCACTCCAAATTTATTTTTGATTGCTGTTATTTTCTCATGAAAGGCAGATTTCATCAGATCCCAGTGAGTCTGGTCCATGGCCAGCCCATGTGACAAGAGTGGATCTTTGATGTCCATCCTAATCATCCGTGGTGTTTTTGGAGATCTCAAAACAGGTCCCCCAGCAAATTCAGATGCTTTCTCTGTGTAGCTGTGATCCATTCCAAAGGTCATTACTGTAGTCTTCATTCCAATAGCCTTCCTGACTGCCACGATGCTCTGATTCGGCCCAAACACATCACACCCATTGGCAGACACATTTAGTACCAGCCTGGTCTCCTCATTCTGGATGTTTCTCAGCGTATTCATGAGGTCTCCTGGATCCACAGGTGTCAGATGGGTGGAAATGCTGTCAAAATCAACTACACGCTTCTGGAAGAGGCCAATGAACTCCTGGTGGGCTTTGGTCAGCATAAAATCTCTGCCTGTTTTCTGTGGGTCCTCTTTGATGTACACCTCCACTTCTGCATTGATTTTGACTCCATTTCTTTTCTCTATGTCCTCCATCTCCTTTCGGTAGGCCTGGTTCAAGTACCAAAAGTGGATTAGTGGGACTGCCATTTTCTTCTGCCCAGGGTCTTCATGGGTCTTCTTTCCATTGTGAGTCATGCTTTGTGCTGCGTCTGCACCATCGTTCCAACCCCGTTCTGGCTCGGCTTCCGCTTCCCTGATGATCTTGGTCACCTCCTTGTGGAACTGCTTCACTTCATCAAAGGTCCCTTTTACAGCTAACTTGTGATCGATGGTGTGGTACTGACTGAGAAGGGCAGCTCGTACTTCAGGTTTGTAGCCATCAATGTCAAGACTAGCACTTACAGTCATTAGGCATTTGACCTAGGGGGAAAATATAATATTTAAAATATGTACATACATTTTACATTTATACTTTTTATATTATAGTTGATTTGAAAATGCTGTCAAATAATCACACATTTGATTTACATACATCCTGTGGAGTGTGTGAGGATGTTGGAGGCAATACTTCTATTGAGCTGGGTTTACTGCTTGATTGATTGCAGGATTTAAATGTTGGAGGTACATCTCTGTGAAACTGCACAGTGGCTGTTGTCTTGGCCTTGTCTTTTATGGTAATCTGTGTTTCCTTCAACTTCAGAAGGTCCTCAATGGCTTAAAAGAGGGCAGATAAATAATAGCACATGATCACGCAAAAATAATAATTAAAACTCTTAGAATAAAAGACAGAAATGCCTGTTACCAAATCCAACCTGCTAACATGGCAAAACCCTTTGCTAAGTGTTTGGGAATTTAATCAGGGACACATTGTTTGCATCAATGTTAGTGAAGATAATTTTCTCATAGCAGCACCTCTATGGCTTGAGTGCCTCCTCAACATTGAAATTATACATGTATTACTGTATTTTACACCATCATTCTAACCTGAAGGGGGATGTATCTTTACTTCTGCCACGTTTCTGTTGTCCAAAAGCCTTTCCACGGTGCAATCTGTTTTTGTTAAGTTATTATTCAACCATGACTGGAGACTTTTCTGAAGTGTAGACTTCCATGACAATGATCGTTTCCCAGGCCACACCACATTGACATAGACAGTAGCCTCATCTAGAGGTCCAGTGGTCTGCTTTTCCTCTGTCTCGTCCTTTGCCTGATTCAGGTCCTGAAAAAATGACAACGTATTATTTTTGGGTTGTTCAGGTGGCTTAGTAACTGATATGATAAAAGAGGATGACACCATGCTTTCAAGGCAGATATCATAGCCTGATTGACAGGGGCAATAACAGAAACGGTTGTCTCCTGAGCACTGACCAGTGTTCTACAGTAAAGCGTCTAGAGCTAGTTAGAAAAATGACACATCCTTTGATCTGCTAGATAGAATCATTACCCCATCTGGAGCACTTTGGGGGTTGATGGGATAATGTGGATCTCTCTGTGATTGTTTGTTTCTAGTAGAGACATTCTCTCCTTCAGCAGGAGAATCTCCATTGATCTCTTTGGAAGAGGATGACTGAGGCTATAGAGAATGGAGAGTGATGTCAAATATTGTAAATGCCGTAAAATATCTAGCAACATTAATGGTTTAGAGATAATTTTAGCCTTATGGAAATATACATTCTAAAACACCAATAAAAAGAAAACAAGTCAAAGAAATGTCCTTATTTAACATGTACAGTATGTTCATCAGATTTTCACAGCTATCAAAAGACAAAATGACTAACATTGCTGAGGTCATACTGGGGTGCTGAGGGATGCTTCACTTCAAAGTCATGATCTGCTTGATGAAGATCTGGGTCCTGGAAATAACAGAACATTAATATGATGTTAATCATTAGAGAGACAACTTTATGGATTATAACATATGAAAATATTGATTTGTCTGGTGAATGTGTGCCCTTGTTGGACATTAATGTATGTATTATAAAAATATAAACAGCTTTATTATTAGTATAATAAACAAATCCCCATAGAAATCTGTCAGTTTAAGCTAGAGATATGTTCTGTTTTTTGCATTGGATGCGTCTCAATCCACCGCATCTGCCTATGTCACACTTATGCATCTGTGGTGAAAGGTGACAGAGCTAGAGCGGTGTTTGTCAGACCATGTGACATCCCGAAAATCGGTCTTCTCACAAAATCGTCTGTAGAGTCCAAACGATTTGGCCTACAAACTATGATGACCCCTCTAAGGATGACTCTCACAAACACGATGGTGTTCTCATTTTTGCCCCCCACAAACATCTTGGGACTCGTCTGAAGTCAGCATAGCTGATCTGCCAACTTCTCTCTGTAGTGTCCGAACAGATTGGGATACACACTAATATGACCCCTCGGTGGAAAGGTGAGACTCTCACGAACGCCTACATGTTGTTTTGTTCTAGGACGCCCACAGGCCTCACAAGACTCGTCTGAAGGTCCCCGAGTACCAGTTGAAAAAATTAATGGAGATATTCAGACACATTGACTTTTTCCACATTTTGTTACGTTACAGCCTTACTCTAAAATGGATTAAAAAATTAAAAATCACAATCTACACACAATACCCCATAATGACAAAGCAAAAACTGGTTGTTAGACATTTTTGCAAATATATTAAATATAAAAAACTGAAATATTACATTTACGTCGCTGCACAGCTATTTTCAGGTCTCTCCAGAGATGTTAGATCGGGTTCAAGTCCGGGCTCTGGCTGGGCCACTCAAGGACACTCAGAGACTTGTCCCGAAGCCACTCCTGCGTTGTCTTGGCTGTGTGCTTAAGGTCGATGTCCTGTTGGAATGTGAACCTTCGCCCCAGTCTGAGGTCCTGAGCGCTCTGGAGCAGGTTTTCATCAAGGATCTCTCTGTACTTTGCTCCGTTCATCTTTCGCTCGATCCTGACTAGTCTCCCAGTCCCTGCTGCTGAAAAACATCCCCACAGCATGATGCTGCCACCACCATGCTTCACCGTAGGGATGGTGCCAGGTTTCCTCCAGACGTGACTGTCACACCCTGGCTCTGGGGACTCTATATTTTGAGCCAGGGTGTGTAGTTTCTATGTGTTTGTGTTTCTATGTCGTGTTCTAGTATTGTATTTCTATGTTGGCCAGTGTGGTTCTCAATCAGAGGCAACGAGTGTCAGCTGTGGCTGGTTGTCTCTGATTGGGAACCATATTTAAACAGTCTGTTTTCCATTCGTGTTTGTGGGATCTTGTTTCCGTTTGGTTTGTTCCGTGTTTGAGTTAACCTTAGGACTGCACGTATCGTTTGTTGTTTGTTGTTTTTGTATTTATCACTGAAGATAATAAATATGTTCGTTCATAACGCTGCGCATTGGTCTACTCCGTACGACGACCGTGACAGTGACGCTTGGCAATCAGGCCAATTAGTTCAATCTTGGTTTCATCAGACCAGAGAATCTTGTTTCTCATGGTCTGAGAGTCCTTTAGGTGCCTTTTGGCAAACTCCAAGCAGGCTGTCATGTGCGTTTTACTGAGGAGTGGCTTCCGTCTGGCCACTCTACCTTTTTCTTTTCGTTTTGTCATTATGGGGTATTGTGTGTAGATTGATGAGGAAAACATTTAATTTAATCAATTTTAGAACAAGGCTGTAACGTAACAAAATATGGAAAAAGTCAACGGATCTGAATACTTTCTGAAAGCACTGTATGGAGACTGTTTAGTGCCAAAAATAAGGGGTTAAATACATGTCAAGAAAAAGAACAAATGTTTCCTGATCTTTCTTATATCTCTCAGATATAGGACAAGCACTTCAGAACAAACTTCCTTTAGATTTTTTGGGGGGACTATCTGTTCCATGTAGTGAATCTGTTATTCAATGTGTTTGTGTGGGCTAATAGCAGTAAGGCCCAATTTTATATATATATACTTTAAGGGTTCTTAAAATGCAATATCAAATAGAAAAATTATCCTTGGTATGACCTTCTTAAAACAATTCCATATATCTTAGTAGAACCCACCCTCCCCCGGCTTAGACAGGGGTTAGACTCTTATGGGTTAAATTACACTGTTTACAGCTCTCAATAGATACCCGGCTACAGTAAGCGGTGTTAGTCTACTACAATAGAGTCCTACAAAACTCCTTACCTTATCAGTCAAAGCACTTTGAGTAACACTAGACCGTTGTGGCTGTGACTGTATCACTGTTCCATGGCCATTGGGTGTTCCTGTGGGCTGGGAGAGACAGTGGAGAGTACTTTTATTTTAAAATCATCATAAACCTGTGCCTTCACAAAGTTACAGTTCTTATTATATTGGTGAAATCTCTCTTTTAGTGGGTCTGAACTGGAGTCTTAGGACCAGGTTCTGGACCCATTCTATTCCTGGACTAAAGATGCATTTTCAATAGAGATTCTCCATTGAGGATGCTTTTTAGTCCAGTAGTAGAAGAAGGCCGGGATTCAAGCCGATCCTGCTTTGTTGGCAATGCACCTTGTAGCCCTTTCCTGCAGTCAAATGACTTAGTGGCCTCATGGGTGGAATGTTAATATTTTTTTATAATTAATATACATTATTTCTAAAAACCCGCCAAAAATCCAGTGTTCCTATATCAATGGTTTTGTTATATTTCAGTCTTCTGTGATGTATATAAAGTGTAATATTGGGATGCAAACTCATAATTGAATACATTTCACTCTTTTTTTTAAGCCTATAACCATGTGTGTGAGGTATATACTTTTGTTTCAAAGTAGATTTGTTTAAGACTACCAAGAAACACTCTGATTTAGCCCACTGCAGTAAAAGGTTAAAGGCAACAATACCGCATTCGCAGAGACCACATTCACGGTAAACGCTCCACGTCGGCTCAATAGCAAACTACCTAAGGTATAAATAGTGCATTGTCGACAAAGCGCGATCGTATTGAATCCCAGCCTAAGGCCGAGATTCAATCAGTTCCAGCGCTTACCCGCGATAACCGACAACTGCATAGCAGTTTCATTGCTTTTGTTTAGGCAATGTCGGAGGTGTAACTGCATTGGAGGAGCTGTCACATCGGTGAGCGGTTGTGCATCCTCAACATGTGGTTAAAGCCTACATTTATGCTATAGCCTACATTTCCACATTCTAAATAAAAGTAGCCTACCCCGAGACAAAAGTGTTTAGTCCTAATAATTAGAGCACAAGAGCATTGTAGGCCTTTATAAAATACTTTTAGTTGATGTTAACCCTAAATACCCAAACGATGTCACCGGTTGTAATAGATGTTAACCCTAAATACCCAAATGATGTCACCGGTTGTAATAATGTCACACCCGCATAACATATGCTACCCCTGGCCCTATCCTTTGATACCTACAACATGAACCTGTATTTGCGAATAGTCATGGGGCCCTTGCTGTTCAGGTCCAGAGGCTTCAGTGTTTCTGCTCATCTCTGGGGTTGGGGTTGTCTTGAAAGAAATAATGATTGTTAAGTTCTCCTCTGTTAAATTCTGTTAGGATAAAAACTTTCCATGATCTGTCCACAATACAAGTGCATATACTCACATCCATGTCCTCTACGTCTGACATGTTTAGTCGCCGTGCTTACACCAGTCAAGACGTCACTTTCACTTCAGCCAGTCCTAAACATCATAGGTTTAGCATTTTAATTGCCCATTTGAACAGAATGCACTTCAGGCTGGTATGTGAAAAACAACTATGTGTGTGAAATGAGAAATAAAATGTTCATTGTGTTATCATAAAGTATAGAAAAGGCAATTGCTTTCGCTGGCTATTAGGGGAGACTGGGTTGATTCTCACTATTCTATTACTCTTGTTCTTGTGTTTCTCAGCATGTCTTAAGCCCAGTTTATACCCGGTTCTGACATGCATCCTTTGTCCTGATCTTGTCCACATTCTGATTGTGCCCACATTTCCAGACAGGTGTAGACGATTAAAAGACGCATTGTGGTCTGATAGTGATCAGATCTTCCTGACCACCTTCGGAGGTAGTCAGACACGCATTGTGTCTGGATATCTTACAAGTGTAGACAATTCTGGAGAGTGAAACCATTTAAATCATCATTATCCCGGCTTCTAAAATCATTGACAGGTGGCACCATTGACTTATGGCATCAATGTGTCTTAAAATAAATACATACTATTTTGAAAGAATAGCGGTCAAATAATTTGCATACAGGGAGGGACCAGGAAATGTGGTCACAATGCAGACACAGATAAGATACATTTTAATACCATGTGTAGACATACTGTATTTCTGAAAATGTGGGCACGATCAGAATGTGGACAAGATCAAGACAAAGGACACATGTTAGCGCCAGGTATAAACTAGGCTTTAGACTCCTTTAAAGCGGCAAGCAGCAGTTTAAACAATAACAAAGCATTTTCCCTGCCCCTGTTCTGGTAAAAAGCTGAGGGATGGGGCTGTAGAAATGTAACCATTCTCAAATGTATAGACAGAGCTATGGATGCAAGGACTGACCATCGATGATATCAAAATTATAGTTGAAACTATGTTTTGAGGTTTGTTTACATTTACTTTGTTTACAGACATTGGAGTAAAACAAGCTTATATATTTGGGGTTCTGATGGGGTACCACAGTTGAACCAAGCTCATGAGGCATTTATTTATAAGTTATATTCTTCAAGAATCAATGGGTTCATATCATTAATTTATAAGTCCAAAAATGGATGTATCAACCGCAGATTGCCTCTTTAAATACTTTTTTCTCTCAACATTAGCACCCTGCATATTGAAAGTTATATTGGCCTAGCTTGACAAACAACCTAGTCTGCCCTTACCTGACAGACAACACTGAACAATTTGCACCAGAGTATGTGAGCGGAGTTGAGTGGTTGGAAATCCCGCTCATGGAGTGGTCCGGCACTCCCCGTTCTTTCCATCTGCTCCACTAAAAACCGCTTCGCGCTCACAGAAAAAGAACTGCCGCTCCAAATTCGCTCCATTAATTTAAATCACAATTTAACCAACACCCATCTATTTTTGTGACTACCTGGAACTACCATTTGGTTTTGAAGTATTGAAACTAAACAATACGATTTCAATAAACATAAAAAAGCGATGTAAGAAGCGCACATCATTTCAAATAGGCTACATGTCATATTAAACAGTATATACAGTGCCTTCGGAAAGTATTCAGACCCATTGACTTTTTCCACATTTTGTTACGTTACAGCCTTATTCTAAAATTGATTAAATCTTTCCTTTTTTTTGCAATCTACACACAATACCTCATAATGACAAAGCGAAAACAGGTTTTTTGAAATGTTTGCAAATTGATTAAAAAAATAAAAACAAAAACACCTTATTTACATAATTATTCAGACCCTTTGCTATGAGACTCGAAATTGAGCTCAGGTGCATCCTGTTTCCATTGATCATCCTTGAGATGTTTCTACAACTTCATTGGAGTCCACTTGTGTTAAATTCAATTGATTGGACATGATTTGGAAAGGCACACTCCTGTCTATATAAGGTCCCACAGTTGACAGTGCATGTCAGAGTCAAAACCAAGCCATGAGGTCGAAGGAAATGTCAGTAGAGCACGGAGACAGGATTGTGTTGAGGCACAGGTCTGGGGAAGGGTACCAAAACATTTCTGCAGCATTAAAGGTCCCCAAGAACACAGTGGTCTCCATCATTCTTAAATGGAAGAAGTTTAGAACCACCAAGACTCTTCCTGGAGCTGGCCGCCCAGCCAAATTGAGCAATCGGGGGAGAAGGGCCTTGGTCAGGGAGGTGACCAAGAACCCGATGGTCACTATCACCGTGCTCTGGAGTTCCTCTGTGGGGATGAGAGAACCTTCCGGAAGGACAACCATCTCTGCAGCACTCCACCAATCAGGCCTTTATGGTAGAATGGCCAGACGGAAGCCACTCCTCAGTAAAAGGCATCTGACAGCCCGGTTGGAGATTGCCAAAAGGCACCTAAAGACTCTCAGACCATGAGAAACAAGATTCTCTGGTCGGATGAAACCAAGATTGAACTAATTGGCCTGAATGCCAAGCGTCACGTCTGGAGGAAACCTGGCACCATCCCTACGGTGAAGCATGGTGGTGGCAACATCATGCTGTGGGGATATTTTTCAGTGGCAGGGACTGGGAGACTAGTCAGGATCAAGGCAAAGATGAACGGAGCAAAGTACAGAGAGATCCTTGATGAAAACCTGCTCCAGAGTGCTCAGGACCACAGACTGGGGCAAAGGTTCACCTTCCAACAGGATAATGACCCTAAGCACACAGCCAAGACAACGCAGGAGTGGCTTCAGAACAAGTCCTTAAGTCCTTGAATGTCCTTGAGTGGCCCAGCCGGAGGCCGGACTTGAACCTGATCGAACATCTATGGAGAGACCTGAAAACAGCTGTGCAGCAAAACTCCCCATCCAACCTGACAGAGCTTGAGAGGATCTGCAGAGAAGAATGGGAGAAACTCCCCAAATACAGGTGTGCCAAGCTTGTTGCGTCATACCCAAGAAGACTCAGTGCTGTAATCGCTGCCAAAGGTGCTTCAACAAAGTACTGAGTAAAGGGTCTGAATACTTATGTAAATGTGATATTTCCATTTTTTTTAATTATTATAAATTAACAATTTTTTTTTAAAAAGACAGTTTTTGCTTTGTCATTATGGTGTACTGTGTGTAGATTGATCAGGATTTTTATTTTTTTAAATCAATTTTAGAATAAGGCTGTAGCGTAACAAAATGTGGAAAAAAGTCAATGGGTCTGAATACTTTCCGAAGGCACTGTTAACACTAAATAGGTCAGGAGCAAGACAGGGAGCCTAAGGAATGAAAATGAATTATTTAGGCTATTATTATTTCAAGGTTATAGCCTACAAAGTACAGTGAGGGAAAAAAGTATTTGATTTTGTACGTTTGCCCACTGACAAAGAAATGATCAGTCTATCATTTTAATAGTAGGTTTATTTGAACAGTGAGAGACAGAATAACAACAACAAAATCCAGAAAAACACGTCAAAATTTGTATTAATTTATTTGTATTTTAATGAGGGAAATAAGTATTTGACCCCCTCTCAATCAGAAAGATTTCTGGCTCCCAGGTGTCTTTTATACAGGTAACGAGCTGAGATTAGGAGCACACTCTTAAAGGGAGTGCTCCTAAACTCAGTTTGTTACCTGTATAAAAGACACCTGTCCACAGAAGCAATCAATCAATCAGATTCCAAACTCTCCACCATGGCCAAGACCAAAGAGCTCTCCAAGGATGTCAGGGACAAGATTGTAGACCTACACAAGGCTGGAATGGGCTACAAGACCATCGCCAAGTAGCTTGGTGAGAAGGTGACAACAGTTGGTGCGATTATTCGCAAATGGAAGAAACACAAAAGAACTGTCAATCTCCCTCGGCCTGGGGCTCCATGCAAGATCTCACCTCGTGGAGTTGCTATGATCATGAGAACGGTGAGGAATCAGCCCAGAACTACACGGGAGGATCTTGTCAATGATCTCAAGGCAGCTGGGACCATAGTCACCAAGAAAACAATTGGTAACACACTACACCATGAAGGACTGAAATCCTGCAGCGCCCACAAGGTCCCCCTGCTCAAGAAAGCACATATACAGGCCCGTCTGAAGTTTGCCAATGAACATCTGAATGATTCAGAGGAGAACTGGGTGAAAGTGTTGTGGTCAGATGAGACGAAAATTGAGCTCTTTGGCATCAACTCAACTCACCGTGTTTGGAGGAGGAGGAATGCTACCTATGACCCCAAGAACACCATCCCCACCGTCAAACATGGAGGTGGAAACATTATGCTTTGGGTGTGTTTTTCTGCTAAGGGGACAGGACAACTTCACTGCATCAAAGGGACGATGGACGGGGCCATGTACTGTCAAATCTTGGGTGAGAACCTCCTTCCCTCAGCCAGGGCATTGAAAATGGGTCTGGATGGGTATTCCAGCATGACAATGACCCAAAACACACGGCCAAGGCAACAAAGGGGTGGCTCAAGAAGAAGCACATTAAGGTCCTGGAGTGGCCTAGCCAGTCTCCAGACCTTAATCCCATAGAAAATCTGTGGAGGGAGCTGAATGTTCGAGTTGCCAAACGTCAGCCTCGAAACCTTAATGACTTGGAGAAGATCTGCAAAGAGGAGTGGGACAAAATCCCTCCTGAGATGTGTGCAAACCTGGTGGCCAACTACAAGAAACGTCTGACCTCTGTGATTGCCAACAAGGGTTTTGCCACCAAGTACTAAGTCATGTTTTGCAGAGGGGTCAAATACTTATTTCCCTCATTAAAATGCAAATACATTTATAACATTTTTGACATGCGTTTTTCTGGATTTTTTTGTTGTTATTCTGTCTCTCACTGTTCAAATAAACCTAACATTAAAATTATAGACTGATCATGTCTTTGTCAGTGGGCAAACGTACAAAATCAGCAGGGGATCAAATACTTTTTTCCCTCACTGTAATACATTGTGAAGCATTTGCGAGTGCGACACAATAGACTGGTAGAGACATAAAGCGCTCAGCATTTAAAAAACATTTTGTTGTATTAAATCATTTTAGTCAATACATTTCGCATATAGGTTGTGACTTACTTAGAATGAATGACAAATTAAACGAAAAATGACTTATTAGTGCCTTTGAATACATTTTTAGAATACATTTTTAGAAACACGAGTTTGGCCAGTCAGGTTTATGCGATGGCGCCTGGAGAGCAGGCCAGCAGCGGATAATATCCTCTCCACACTTGCAGAGCCACTGGGGATGCTAAACATAATTTTGGCCATACTTGACAGGCTGGGCAGAGTTGTTGAAAAAAAAAAATCTATAGGTAGGCCTAAAAGGTTTTTAGGCAAAATAACCCAATCAAAACAAAGCTTCTTGAATGTGGGAATATGCTAGGCCTATTGGACCAAAATCAATTATGGCCTATTGTATAGATAATACAACAAAAATGAACGAACGTTTAAGCGATCTGATTTTTGGTTTATAAATACTTTGCTACAATAACACACTTAGTTATCTACCCACCTCGTTCCTTTCTTTTAGCATATGCATCTAATTTAGTAAGTACACCATCATGCTTTCGGGAACGGTGTCTTTTCAGATTCCATGATGATTCTTTAGTTGTGGACACTACATCACCGCACTCTGTCTCTTGGTCCTCATCTTTGTAAGTCACCTTGATTTTGCACCTGTGTATTTTATCAGTTTCTTTATGAAAATATTTAACGAACTCCATGACAGTAGCTAAAGCAAGGGGCTATAGCAGCACACAAGTAGACTACAAATGCATGCTGGGCCGGGCATGCCCTGAGCTCGTGAAGTGAGCGCTACTTTGGAGCGAAATTGGAGGGGGGGGGAAGGCCGACGCTTCAGCCTTTGGGAATCTCGCTCCACACTCCAGTCAAATTGGGATCGCTCCGCTCCAGCTCCACTCCGCTCACATACTCTGATTTACACACACCTCGAGTGCAATGTTATTACAAAAATCAGATTTTGGGTATTGTCTCTTGAAACAAATATGTGATCAACTCAAGAATGTTTTATGTAGCCTGCTTTACTGCGCAAACTACCTAAAATAGTATCACTTTCGTTTTACACAGAACTGATAGAATCTTTGCCTATCGATTAAAATTAATCCACAAAATTCTAGTGAACAGTTGCTTTCGTGATAGGCTGGTAGAAGTTCTAGAACCACATACATTCCTAAGAAAAACGAAAACAGATACAATTTGGGTGCGATTAAAGTTTACTTACAAGTGTGCACTGCGTGGCGTTCTCCTCAACTTGTTCTCGCTCAACTTCTTGCAGCCTATTCTGACAACAACTGTGGCTGAACAAGAAAGCGAAAATGAAAGTCTAACGTTACTGCTAACTGACTAGCTGGCAGGCTGCCTAGCTAGCTAGCCCTACCTGGCTACTACTGGCTATAGTCATGCTAGCTAGTGGAAGTAATTAGTCCTTCATGGTAGCTAGCTAGTGGAAGTAAATTACGTTAGTCCCTCAACCTATCGGTCTCTTACATAGCTATTTCTTACACATTCAATACAACAATATCCAGCTGGGGGGACTAACGTTAACTTACTTACTTTACTTTTGTTGAGGGACTAACGTTAATTTAATTCCACTAGCTAGCTACTAAACACACCCGCTATGCGCCTTGAATAATATATTAGGGGGTGTGTACTTCCAGGTAAACGAGAACGAGTTGATGTCCAATTTTTGTTTTGGTCTTCAACTAGAAAAATGATAAAACGATTTATTTCCTCTTGTTTGGCCTTGCCGAGATGAGAGGAAATAGGAATTATCCATAAGAACACGGACCGACTCACAGAACTTTGATGGATATGACTCACAGAACTTTGATGGATATGGTCACTTCTGTTGGTTGAAAAAGAGTGCTCTTGCTGCATTCGGAATAGTTTAATGTATATCACACTGAGTAATTTGACATTTTAATTACATTGCAGAATAGTTTTGGTTCAATTTTTAACCCCACTACTCAGTAGGTTTGTAGGACTTTAGGACTAGATTCTGTACATAAACCACAGGAGACCGCTCTCTTCTCAAGGTGCAAAAAGTGTTTGACTGCCACGATGCACACTTATTTTATTTTCGTCTTTATTTTTTCTATGGTATTTTCATGTTGGCAATGTGTTAAAAAAATCTGCTGCAATAAAACAAAGATACACATCAAAACTAATGTTAAACACATCAAAGCAGTATAGTAACACAAGGGCAAGTAAAATGTTTTAAAAGTTCAAACAAAAAGATATGTAACAAAATGGAATGGTGCATAATCAACACTATGACAATGAATGAGGAAAATAAAAATGGCAACAGATATATAATTTGTCTTATTAGTTTGAAAGGAATAACTGTTAACACTCCATGTAACACTTTTGAACCCCACTGGTCAGTATCTGTAATCTGTATTATCAGAGTGACTTTGGCCATTGGGTGCATTTCACATGGATAATGCATGGATGACAGTACTGTATAGATCATTGGTATATACTATAGTGGTCGTCTCTGTGTAATAACATAAGGCAAAGTAAGGTAACATAAAATCAATGCTCTTTTAGTAAGGGAGGTTCCTGACTAGACAATGAGTAAAGGCGTGTGGGTTAAGGTGTACTGTGTATCTCACTACATGAGACTGAAAATGCAAGGACCCATACTGTATCTAAGACCATCATACTGTACTTTCAATCTTACATATTCCTCATTATCCTTCTATTAGTATTAACATACTTAACAATGTTCCACAACAAACAACATTCCATAATACATTATGGTATTCCCTGATATATCTTCCAAATCATGTTTGTTACTTTGGTATTATCAAATACCGAACTGATACCGTATCCTGACTACACGTTTTGCTGGTCCCTATTCACTTCCTGTTTCAGGAAAGAGTTTCTTTACCTTGATAACGTTAACTCCTTCCTTACTGATAGATTACTCTAGCAAGATAAATGCATGTAGCAATCATTCATTAGTACATTAATCTTCAACGTACATAACCTTCATATGATCTTCAAATAACCCTAAGAATTTAGTCATATAAACTTCAAAAGTAACTTTCATAAGCAGGTATAACCCTCATCAGTTCTTAAAGTACGCAGGTATAACCCTTAACCTTCTTAAGGTATGTAACATTCATAAGTATATACACATTTTGACCTTCATAACTATTACTTAATAACTATTAATACTAGGTATAAACATCAGATGAAACTATATAATACTGACTTTCTGGTCCAATACAGATTGTCTGACGTATTGAGTTGCCCTGTCTTTAGTGATAATATTGATATGTGGATATATAGAGAAAGACATTAACAGGCAGACTGGTGACGAGAGGTGAAAGGACAGGGCAGGCTGCAGTAGTGGTAAATGTGTTAGGTAGGTGGGGGAAGGCATCTGCGTGAGTTAGGCTGTATAGGTGAACTTTAAACATGTGGTATAACAGGTATGACAGCTGCAGACAGATCCACTATTCAGCCTCCTCTTTCAAGTCAAACCTGTGGAAGGGTTAAAGTAAAAAAAAAAAGGTGGTTTAATTAATTAATCAATCATTTTGTATGGCTACTACTCCAACGAGAAGACGCACACATAATAACAGCGTAAAAATTGTGTATTATGGCTAAACTGTCGGTCAACCGACCTTTGTTAGCGCAATCAATCAATTAGTCAAATGCTACCGGTTTTATGGCTACTACTCACCATTCTGTGACTCCAGAGGCCATGTCAATCTGAGCCAGCTCTATGTGCACCTGAAAGAAGAAGTTTGGTAGGAACATATATTACTATACACAGCATTCAAAACAAGTGTAATTTGCATAATACTGACATGATATTGCATGGGTGGAACAGAAGCATGAGTCATCATTTGCACCAGGTGAGAAAGAAAAAAACCATGTACAGACACCCATGTTTACTCCAAAGCTACCCAGCTGATACAGTGTAGTATGATGAGTAAAATATAGCCATAAAAGAAGATGCAGTAATCCAAGCCCAGGCTGACCTGTCCAATGATATCGCTGCTCCTGAAGGAGGCTGAGCTGTTCTTCACCGACACACTCAGACGCCTGCGCCTGGCCTCCTCCACAGACAGATCAAACTCAAACCTACACAGAGGGGCAGGGACAATACTGTTACACTCTGCCGCCATTTAACACAGATAGGTTCAAATGACCCAGTTGGCAGTGAGACACACACACATAACATCTCACACCTTTCGTTATATTCTGGGTTCAGGTCTCTCTTCTTGACGCTTGTCTTCCTCTTGGTGGCCTTGGTTTTGTCTGGCAGCAGCATGAGCGAGATGTAGGTGTCTAGACCATCCTTACTGGAGGACTCCAGACCCCTATACAGAAACACACACACAACATATAACATGATCCATGGCCTTAAAAACCAGTGTGGTCAATTGGTAAAGTAAGAGAAAGAGGTACAGTATGAGGAATGTGTTGAAAATATACAATAGGGATATCATTACAGGAATGGACACTTTCTTTAGCAGTGAGTTCAAAGCTAGCCTATATGTAGGGGGCAGTAGTGTTTGCAGACCATCATGTGACCTGACAATGACAAACTCTGTGCTCTTGCTATATGAAAAGATGGAGTTATGAATGATGCAGACACTCAGATGCAGACCTGCAGGCATGGACTGCAATGGTGAGTTTCTTCTCCTTTGAGGCATAGGAAAGAGACAGCTTCACCTGCCCACAGTTTCCTGCAGCGCACGGCAGAGTTCCTTGACCTATCAGCTCCACAATTTTAGAGTCCAGAATCTGTTGAAAGATACATTTTGTAAGTAATAATTTCAATAGAAACAATAGAGGATACAGAAGTGTGTGTGTGTGTGTTTCACCTTAAGCTCAGCCCTCAGTAGAATCTGACTGTCAGGTGAGGCTCCATCGAGACGCAGCCACTGATCCAGGACCAGATCTGGTTCTGACAGCAGCTCTCTGATTGGTACCACCAGAGAACCCATCGCCTGATCCCAAGCACTGGAGAGCTACATGTAGAGATAATAATAATATGCCATTTAGCAGACGCTTTTATCCAAAGTCAGTCATGTGTGCATACATTTTTACGTATGGGTGGTCCCGGGGATCGAACCCACTACCCTGGCGTTACAAGCGCCATGCTCTACCAATTGAGCTACAGAGGACCACAATAGAGAGATAGAGAGAGAGAATGAGACACCCTTAAATTTCTGACCTGCTGCTGACCTTTACAAAATGTCCACATGAATGGACAATAAATAATTTGTATTTTGTTGTAAATGAGTGACGCAAGAGAAAGCAAAGTGCTTGCAATGACACTCAAACAACCACTCACCTTCACTATAAGCATCTCTTCTTTGGGGTCACGAACCAGGAAGTAGAAAGCCTCGTCCCACTGGGGGGAGTTGGTGCGATCACACACCTTAAGAGAGATAGAGGAGAGATAGGGAAAAGAGATGTTAGTTGGTCAATCTAAGACAAATTACAAGCATGATATTGTAAGCTGTCTCACCTTGGTTCTGTAGGTTGTCTTCCCCAGAACTAGCTCAGCTCCAGCCTTTGGCTCCTTCCCACTCTTCTTTAACTAGAAACACAAATAAAGGTCACTCTAGGTCACTTAGTCACATAACTGATAAGAGAGAAAAAAAGATAATGTAAGACTATTATGGTGAGGTAATGTATCAGCAATGAAACAAACTACACAAGAGAAAATAACCAAGTGAAAAATCACAGTTTATCACAAACATCAGATGACAGTAGGCTATCAAGATCATGGTAACATGACAACAGAACCCCATCAGAGGTAAAAGGTCAAAGGTGACTCACAGGCAGTGAGTGGGCTCTGTCCATATAGACAAAGAGGAGAGCAGCAGAGGGAACAGCCTTGTTCTGGTAGGACTGGAGAGACTGCAGCTGCAGCACCTGGAGGTTGTGGAGGAAAGAGATATATTGAAACATCTTGTGATACTAATGCTGTGCTCTGTTACGCCTCATAGGAGGAGATATGGAATGTGAATCAACTGCTTTCTGCAAATAGAAATACTTTTTTGGAGAGAGACTGATTGAGGAAAGAGATTGCTGAACTGAACTCATAGTGAAAGAGATAGAAAATGAAAGGGAAAGATAGGAGATGTGAGAGACAGAAGAAACTGAGAAAGGAGTGGGACTGACCTGATCCAGTCTGTCTGGTTGTGATACTGTAGGTACCCACTCCAGTAACAGATGTACACGACCTGACTTCACTTCATTCAGCGTGTACCACTGGAACACAGAAATATACGCATTAGACTGTGCACAACTCTAGCACAACCAGTAAAGGTGGAATGTAAAGCTAGGCTGTGACAACAGCAATAACCTCACAATCAAAACGTATATTGCAAGTGATAAAGGGGAGTGCCACAGGGCAGAGGAGTGAAATCAATTCCAAACTCTGCCCCGACTTCCCGTATAAAGACACTGACTCACCTGGTCTGTATACTGGGACCTAATGACATCACTCAGCCTGATCATAAACCTGTACACACAAAAACATTTTGGCAACTGTCTAAAATGGCATTAGATTCTTGTGACTTCTTATATACAGTACCAGTCAAAGGTTTGGACACACCTACTCATTCATGGGTTTTTCTTTATTTTTACTATTTTCTACACTGTATAATAATAGTGAAGACATCAAAACTATGAAATAACACATATGGAATCATGTAGTAACCAAAAAAGTGTTAAACAAATCAAAATATATGGTATATTTGAGATTCTTCAAAGTAGCCACCCTTTGCCTTGATGACAGCTTTGCACACTCTTGGCATTCTCTCAACCAGCTTCATGAGGTAGTCACCTGGAATGCATTTCAATTAACAGGTGTGCCTTCTTAAAAGTTAATTTGTGGAATTTCTTTCCTTCTTAATGTGTTTGAGCCAATCAGTTGTGTTGTGCCAAGGTAGGGGTGGTATACAGAAGATAGCCTTGTTTGGTAAAAGACCAAGTCCAGTTTACTTTAAGACATGAAGGTCAGTCAATCCAGAACATTTCAATAACTTTGAAAGTTTCTTCAAGTGCAGTCGCAAAAACCATCAAGCGCTATGATGAAACTGGCTCTCATGAGGACCGCCACAGGAAAGGAAGACCCAGAGTTACCTCTGCTGCAGAGGATAAGTTCATTAGAGTTAACTGCACCTCAGATTGCAACCCAAATAAATACTTCACAGAGTTCAAGTAACAGACACATCTCAACATCAACTGTTCAGAGGAGACTGCGTGAATCAGGCCTTCATGGTCAAATTGCTGCAAAGAAACCACTACTAAAGGACACCAATAAGAAGAAGAGACTTGGTTGGGCCAAGAAACACGCGCAATGGACATTAGACCGGTGGAAATCTGTGCTTTGGACTGATGAGATTTATGTTTCCAACCGCTGTGTCTTTGTGAGACGCAGAGTAGGTGAACAGATGATCTCTGCATGTGTGGTTCCCACTGTGAAGCATGGAGGAGGAGGTGTGATGGTGTAGGGGTGCTTTGCTGGTGACACTGTCAGATTTATTTAGAATTCAAGGTACACTTAACCAGCATGGCTACCACAGCATTCTACAGCGATACGCCATTCCATCTGGTTTGCGCTTAGTGGGACTATAATTTGTTTTTCAACAGGACAATGACCCAAAACACACCTCCAGGCTGTGTAAGGGCTATTTGTCCAAGGAGAGTGATGGAGTGCTGCATCAGATGACCTGGCCTCCACAATCACCCGACCTCAACCCAAATGAGATGGTTTGGGATGAGTTGGACCGCAGAGTGAAGCAAAAGCAGCCAACAAGTACTCAGCATATGTGGGAACTCCTTCAAGACTATTGGAAAATCATTCCTCATGAAGCTGGTTGAGAGAATGCCAAGAGTGTGTAAAGCTGTCATCAAGGCAAAGGGTGGCTACTTTGAAGAATCTAAAATATATTTTGATTTGTTTAACACGTTTTTGGTTACTACATGATTCCATATGTGTTATTTCATAGTTTTGATGTCTTCACTATTATTCTACAATGTAGAAAATCGTAAAAATAAATGAGTAGGAGTGTCCAAACTTTTGACTGGTACTATAGATCTGTTTGATACGTAATAGTAGAAAAACTTTGTAAAGCCGTCTACCATTAGGCAAAAGTGCATAAAGACAGTGCGTCTTATCTTGTGTGCATCCCAAATAGCACTATTTACCCACTTGGTGCACTATTTTTGACCAGGGCTCATAGGGCTCTGGTCAAAAGTAGTGGACTATAAAGGGAATAGGGTGCCATTTGGGACGTATCCCTTGAGTATCAATAACAGGTTACTGATTAAACAGTGTATATTTGACCAGTTAGAACACACCTGCCCAGGAAGTCATCAGAGTCAATGTCTTTATCATACAGCTCTACCTGGATCTCCTCTCTAGCCTGGGGGGTCAGCACAGTCTGGGAAACACACATCAGAAAAGATCAGTAACAACAAAACTACACACATAAAGAATACTATTACATGATAATAAGGAAGAAAATGTGTAAAGGTCACAAACTTCTAGTGGTCTCAGAAATATTTTTACGTTAGACAAAACCCTTCATAATGATCCATGAGCTGAGACACTGCAGCTCATACAAACAATAATCTCTACTCTAAACTCTAAAATGTATAGCTTTTACTTTTTACAGCACCGCACAATACATTTTACTGCTCATTTAAATGTGCACAATGTCCAACACCCTGGCCTAGAGAGATGAGCTGAGTAAACTACAACTCCCTCCATACCTCATACATCTCGTTCCAGGTAGGGTTGAGGTTCTCCTTGATCACAAGACTCTTAAACTTGACCCCTCCGATGTTGATCTTGACGTAGGGGTCACTCTTGCCCTTCTTCAGGCCCCCCATCAGCTTATCCATGGCAACCAGATCCTGGGCCTCCAGTAGGTGGATTCTCATCACCCCCTAAAGGACAAACAATATAACTCCAGTGACACTCAAGCACCTTTTTGAAGGCATCCTAGTATTCTCAAAATAAAAAATATTTTCTTGACACATTTTATGTTTAATCCTTTACCTTTTGGTTCAAACTATTGGTCTAAGTAATATATTTGTGTTGTCCCTTCAGTGAAGCACCCACCTCTGTGCCAAAGCTGGGGTTAGGGGTGGTGTGAGGAGGGCGTGTTTCAAGGACGACATCAGGCATAGCCTCAGCTTCCTCAGGTACAGACACAGAGGGAAGGCTAGACACTGTAGCTCTGGCAATGTCCTCTATACCAGACCTGAGTATACACACACAGGAACACACACACAACATGTTTAGAGTTGCTTGACTACAATTAAGATTGTCTATGCAAAGTCAGAGTACATGAAAAGCTCTCTGCATCCGTTGTTGAATGGAGCTCACCCTGCCGTTGGCCCATGCCAGGGTTGGAGGTCCTCAGTGTCTGCTGTGACTGACTGTTGGGTGATGGTGATAGGTTCCTCCACCTCACCGTCTTCTGACTCCTCTATCTGTTGGTCAAAAACACATGTCAATACTTTCACCTGCAGCTATAAAGTTGTAGTCGGTCATGCAATTCATATCAAAATCTATTATAATCTGTCTCGTTAATACATAAACTCTTGGTTTCAATAAAAACACATTGACTCCATCCACAATACAATCCATCCACAGAATGTATCATGAAACCCATATACAGACAGGATCTCACCTCAGTATCAAAGCTGGGATCAGGGCTGGTGTGTGTGGGGAGTGTCTCAGGAGGGCTGGGGTCTTCTTTGGCGGCCTTAAAGACCACCTCTTCTTCTTCAGATTCTGAGATAGAGGGTTGGCTGGAGACTGCAACAGACCTGAGAATACACACAAAGAGACACACATGTTGAAGGGTTTTATAATTTACATACACTGCATTAGGGTTGTCAAGATACCAGTATCACGAAACTACGATACCTGATTTTCCATGGCAAAAAGGAAAACACAAAGAAGATTAAACTCTTTGGTCCTTTAAAAAACCTGCTGTATGTAAAATATTGTGTGCTATACTTAGGGAAAAAAACATGTGATTCTGAGGAACAACATAAGGCTGCTTGTTTGCAACATTTGGACTGTTTTCTTCAGGAAATTGAGTCCGCTTCATGTTTTGTTTCCTTGCCACGATCCCTCTGAGTATCACGACAACCCTACACTGCATACATTTTCATTTGCAATCAACTTATAATTACAATTCAACAATTTGAATATTGGGAGGGGCCAAGACAAAACTCACTCTTCAGAGGGCACCTCATTGTGTTGCTCCTCCTCATTGGTCGCAGTAACTAGCTCCTCACTGTCTCTCCCAAGAGGAATCGTTTCTGGACCTTGTGGTACCCCAACACCCTCAGTCATCTTTGAGTTCAGGATCTGTGAATGAAAACATGCTACTAATTACTTACCAATAGTTTTTAGACAAGATTAGACTGCCAGGTGCAGGTAAAGTACATAACAGGTCCTGTGTGGCTCAGTTGGTAGAGCATGGCGCTTGTAACGCCAGGGTTGTGGGTTCGATTCCCACGGGGGACCAGTACAAAAATGTATGCACTCACTAGCATAAGTCGCTATGGATAAGAACGTCTGCTAAATGACATTAATGTAAATGTAATGGCACTTTGTGTACTATATGGCACATTTTGTTCCACACTCCAAAATCGTGATTGATAGTTGATGTGTGTGAGTGCGAGTATGAGTGTATGTGTTTCACCTTAAGCTCAGCCCTCAGTAAAATCTGACTGTCAGGTGAGGCTCCATCCAGACTCAGCCACTGATCCAGGACCAGATCTGGTTCTGACAGCAGTTCTTTGACTGGTACCACCAGAGAACCTATTGCCTGATCCCAAGCACTGGAGAGCTAGAGAAAGATAAATACAGAGCGAATTAGAAAGGAAAAGAGAAAAGGGTAGAATGGGAGATTTGTGTGGATGAATTGCATTTAACAGTGACTGTGCAAGATGTTTACAGTAAGTGATTGGGGTGTAACGGCTCACCAAACCCATGGTTCGGTACATATTGTGGTTTTGGTGGTCATGGTTCGATTCGGTTTCGGTACAGTGGGAAAATTAAATGCCATTCACAATGTTCAGCATTCACAATGTTCCCGACATTGTCTGTTGTTACAGGATTGTTATGTTGGGCATATCAAGTTGTGTGAGGTGGAAATTTACCAGATGTAAATACCAGTTGGATGCATTCATGTGAACTCTTTGAGAAACGCCGATTGGCTAATGGCCAACAAGCTACATCAACCATAAACTAATAGTATAGCTATCAGGCTTGTAAACAAATATAGTTAAAAAACTACAATAATCGATAGCTTTTTATAAATAATGTTTTGTTGTGGCATTTAACTCCTGAAAATGCTGTTATAGAGGCATTTCCTTAGTAGGTTACGTCGGAGGTCACCATGTGGGTGAAGTGGGTGCTCAGGATGATAGACAAGTTTCCCACTAGTAATTACTAGTTGGAGGGCCATTCAAGTGGATTTTTCCCAGTCGTATGTGGTAAAATCCCACTTCCCACTTGGTTACGAACGCACCATGACACTGCCTCCTTCAGTGCCAGGTGCGTACTTGTGACTCTGTAGCACAGTACATCTCCCACTCCGGGGTAATGTGATGGGCTGTCACTGTTGTAGTAAGCGCAACACAGGATGCATTGGCCAATTCATTGAAAACTTCGGCTTTGGCTTGCTTATATAGAGCTGGTACTACCTGTTTGCTGTAATGGGTGCAAGAGGGAAGTTCTTAAAGTGTCTCGAGCACTTTCACGAGGTACTGAAACCCCCGATTCTCAACCACCGAGAATGGGTGCATATCCGTGGCTATACACCAAAGACTGTAAAAAAATGTATAAACATAACATCACTCTTGTAATTTCTTTGGCCCGGTCAAAATCAGCTGCCAAGGGCTGTTTGAATGCAGAGGGGAGACAATGTTGTGATGTTGTTTCTTTGCATTTCTGTCTTACTCAGGTATACTGCGGTGATGTCGGCGTAAATGTGTCAACATATTTGAGGTGTTGGAAGCTGCATAGGCTATTCTCGTTAAGCGTAAAGACATACTGTTAATGTTTTATCCACAACTCTCTGTCCATCGCCGTTGTAATCTACTGGGAATCCAAAATGTTCCCAAACTGGAGATTTAAATGATGATTGAGGATCCTCGAATTCTGGTTTATCGACCCCACCACTCGCCATCGTACAGAACTAGTTCCCGTCTGCGCCTCACAAAAGGACAATTTGAAATGCGCCAATTAAGATTTTAATTTTGATTACAATGTGCGCATAGCTCTAGTTGTTTAAACGGAATAGCCTGAAATATTTTATCAGCTCAGATTTACTCAAGAGGCATAAGCCTACAAAGCAGTGTATATAACCCTAGTGTTTATGTATTCATTCGGGTTCACAGTGCGGACCGAACAGAGGTCCCTTTACCGAACGGTTCGGTACGAATACGTGTACCGTTACACCCCTTGTGAGTGACATTATGTTTAGATTGTTTAGATCATTACATTATCCATGTTTAGCGACTCCATCCTAAAGCAGACTGAACTCTCACCTTCACTATGAGTATCTCCTCTCTGGGGTCACGAACCAGGAAGTAGAAAGCTTCATCCCACTGGGGGGAGTTGGTGCGATCACACACCTTCAGAGAGACAAATACGTTTACTTTCACGGCAGATCCTGTTACAAGTCAAACATTTCAGCGCTAGCTACATGTACTGTATCTCACCTTGGTTCTGTAGGTTGTCTTCCCCAGAACTAGCTCAGCCCCAGCCTTTGGCTCCTTCCCACTCTTCTTAAACTAGAAACACAAAGATCACACAATACAACAGTCAAATGGGAGACACTAGACAAAATAAAAAAGCAACATCTGTGCTTAACCCATATTACAGCTGCAAAAGACAATAGACCCAATGACAACAACCCAATGCCAGGGTTCATAAGTTCAAAGTGGCTCAGTGTCTGAGGTGACTCACAGGCAGAGAGTGGGCTCTATCCATGTAGACGAAGAGGAGAGCAGCAGAGGGAACAGCCTTGTTCTGGTAGGACTGGAGAGACTGCAGCTGCAGCACCTGGAACATGGGGAGGTCAGAGTTAAATCACATTGGAATAACATCAAAACAGATGGTTAAAAGGTTAAAAACTAGTAATAGAATGAGAGATAGGGCAAAAGTAGAAGGGGGAAAAACACAACATTTGTAGAGACAGAGAGGAGAGAAATAGAACTGACCTGATCAAGTCTGTCTGGTTCTGATACTGTAGGTACCCACTCCAGTACCAGGTGAACACGACCAGACTTCACATCATTCAGAGTGTACCACTGGAACAGACACAAATCACACATCAGATAGAGTGTTCTGAAACTAAAAGTAATACATTATGAAGATGAGTGTTCCAATGTGAGAGTACAGACATTATTTAGTACAAGAGAAGAGGGAGACATGTAAACCTTACCTGGTCTGTATACTGGGAGTGTATGATGTCTCTCACACTGATGTTACACCTGTACACAAAAATGTAGCATCATTGTAGTCAGAAATTAAACTAAACACTTACAGGGAACTACAAAGGATGCTTCAAACCAAGACAACAACAGGCTAACAAAACAGTACAGGACATCGGCTGAGTACCAGCCCAGCGCCCTATGGCCTCTGGTTAAAATAGTGTACTATATAGAGAATTGAGTGCCATTTGGGACACAAAAGCAGTTTTTCTCACCTGCCCAGGAAGTCATCCTTGTCCATGTCTTTATCATACAGCTCTACCTGGACCTCCTGACCCGGCTGTGGCGACATCACAGTCTGGGGACAAACATCACAATGATGTTAATACCATAGGGAGGAATTACACATATAGAGCACGACAGTCAGTGATAGACAAAATGTAAAATACTTTATACTCATATTTTTACAGTAAAGTGTACAAAGTACACATTTCCACTCTTTCCACTCATCAGAAAGCAATAGATTTCATGAAATGTAGTTACAGAGAACAGTTTCCACAGAAAAAGCCCACAATTAGATAAAAAGAGACAGTGCTGCAGAGAGTTAAAATTGAAAACAAGGTTGACTAAAGTCAGAATACAATGTTGGTTACACTTGGCCAGAGCTGGGGTCAATTCTATAGTCGCTAAACAGGTTGCTTACGAGTTACTTGAAGCAAATATCTTTGCTGTTTAGAGAACAGCCAAGGTAATTGCATTTTTTTATTTTTATATATAATAATTTACTTTCACAGGAAATATTTAAACGTGACAACCAATGATTTTGAGCAAAATGTTCATTCAAGGTGTTTTATGCAACTGTGCACAGGGCTCAGGACCCTTAAGAGTGGTAATGCCATGGTCATAAATGATGATATCACAATGCGGATGACATCAAAGATTCCATTTAACAGACAGTTACTCAGATTTGGAGTCAGTTGTGTGAAGGAGGGTGTTGGTAAGTACCTGCATTTTATTTTAGTATTTAGGCTAAACAGAAATCTTTCGGAGAAAAAACAGAAATTAACATCTTATTTGTATGACCATACTCTGATGATAACTGCGACAAATGACCACAAATTCCTTAGGTAGTTGGAAAAAGTACACCTTCAGTTGAAACTTTGCATTCCTTCACAACAGCAGTAGTAAGCATTTGGCCTAATTAAAATAACAGGGGTCCTATTCAATCAGGAGATTACAGGGTAAGGCAAAACAGTTTTCTAGCACTGCCAGAATCATATTTGAATCAATATCCAATCAAATTATTTTTGCTTCATTAACATGGTCATAAATGATTAGAACCAGAAGTACAAAAAAAGTGTTGATTGATCTAATCCTGGAAGTAACCAATTGTGACCAGATGATTGAGTGGGGCCCTAATAAGTGAATGAAGAACATAAGTCATACAGTGAGTTTGTATAGTATAAAGACAATAGATCAAGAGACATCTGATCCTGTTCATATCGTTTGTGACACTCCAGGCACCTAAGTGATCATTACTATCATTGTATTAGGCTACTTTGTGATTGTCCAGCAGAAATGTCATATTGCAAACTGCTGGCCATGACGTCGAAAGGTACACTATATATACGAAAGTATATGGACACCCCTTCAAATTAGTGGATTCGGCTATTTCAGCCACACCCGTTGTTGACAGGTGTATAAAATCGAGTACACCGCCATGCAATCTCCATAGACAAACATTCACAGTAGAATGGCCTTACTGAAGAGCTCAGTGACTTTCAACGTGGCACCGTCATAGGATGCCACCTTTCCAACAAGTCAGTTCGTCAAATTTCTGCCCTGCTAGAACTGCCCCGGTCAACAGTAAGTGCTGTTATTGTGAAGTGGAAATGTCTAGGAGCAACAACGGCTCAGCCACAAAGTGGTAAGCCAGACAAGCTCTCAGCACGGGACCGCCGATTGCTGAAGCGCGTAAATATCGTCTGTCCTCAGTTGCAACACTCACTACCGAGTTCCAAAATGCCTCTGGAAGCAACGTCAGCACATTAACTGTTCAAGAACTGTTAGTCGGGAGCTTCATAAAATGGGTTTCCATGGCTGAGCAGCCACACACAAGCCTAGGATCCCCATGCGCAATGCCAAGCGTCGGCTGGAGTAGTGTAAAGCTAGCCACCATTGGACTTTGGAGCTGTGGAAACGTGTTCTCTGGAGTGATGAGTCACGCTTCACCATCTGGCAGTCGCCCAACATTAGTGCCCGAACTCACTAATGCTCTTGTGGCTGAATGGAAGCAAGTCCCAGCAGCAATGTTCCAACATCTAGTGGAAAGCCTTCCCAGAAGAGTGGAGGCTGTTATAGCAGCAAAGGGTGGACCAACTCCATATTAATGCCCATGATTTTGGAATGAGATGTTCGATGAGCAGGTGTCCACATACTTTTGATCATGTAGTGTAGTTGTGGAATGGATAGAGTGGTACTTTGAGCATAATGTAGGCCTACCAACAAAACCAATGGAGCAAATCACATAAAATGTTCACATGGAAATAGCTTTTGATTTCTATGATATAGCCTACAGTAGCCTATATGTTGTGTTCAATGCAGGCCTACATTGCATGAGACTTAAACAATTTTTAAAACAATTATGCAGGGCTTGACATTAATTAATGATTTTTTACTAGGTCTGTAACACCATGGGCCAAATAGGTGACTGTAAATTGCATTGTATTGTATGATGCAAGAAACCACTTTACAAAATACTATGAATAATTTTTTACTATACAGAGAATAAGACAATGTAGGCTACCCCTCTGCCTATTGGCTTATTTGCATATTCAAGCCTGTCTCAAAATACAACACTGCCCATTTAATTAAGACATAAGCTTTTTACCTGACTGGCTTTTCAAAGACAGCTTGAAATGTAGCCTACAGCTTTGTGTTCTTGTGGCAACACAATCTCACACTCAATTCGTGCAAATATGTACAAAAAGTATTTCAGCAGATTTCGTGCGTTTTTGTGTGGCTTACTTTAGTGTGAAAAGATATACATTTTTGTGCGACTTAATTCATAGGAAAATACATTTTTGGGGGGCAAACTTCGGAACAATCTTTTGAAAGTTATTAGAGCAATGCATGATGGGCAATGGTTTTCTACACTGCCTTTTTTTTGTGTCCCACATTTATTTATATAAAAAGAAAAACATGTTAACCACCCAATATTGTTAATCAACCAGATTGTCACCGAAATAATTATAATATAATAGTAGCCTTACTTTTTATTTTATTTATTAATGCCAATGCTGTTTTCTATGCTTGTTTTCGCTTAATACTTTGGGATACTGGTGCACTTGTAGTCAGAAAGGCCCTTTTTCCATGTAGGCAACAGTAAGCCTTCACGATTTTCCTCATAACACATTTCATATTTCGTGCAGCCTACATTACACCATTTTTTTCATAAAAGTATTTAATACAAGGCTCCACTTTTTCGTGTACATTACACCATTTCTTTCATAATTTATTTTATACAAGGCTATGTCGAATTTTATGAGGGTTGCCAATTTGGAGAAAAAATACAGATTTTTTTGTTTGTTTTTGTGGTATCGATGAAGGTATTTGATTGGGGAATGGAGATACATTTTTATGATGGGAAATTATAATACACACCATAATACACACACACACAAACACTTACCCACACTCACTTTGATTGTACTCGTGTTATAGCCAACTCTTGACTTTTGTATTAATTATTTTTATAAAATATTTGTATCTAGATTCATTATCTTTAACTGGTTAAATGTTTGTAGTTTGCATGTTTCAGTAATGATTAACATGGTTAAATAGTCGTAAATCTCTGTTTGATTTAGCTTTTGGTATGGTTAGCATTTTTATACATATTCTGTATTTCCGCTGAAGAAAGTAATAATTTATCAACACACTACTGTAAATAAATGGACAATATCTGCTATTAAACGGAAATTGCTCTCCGTAAATAAATGGTGAGAAATGCTCAGTCTGAAGCCATTCGGCTATGGGTTTCACAGCCCTATAATAATGATACAAGTTATATAACCTTAAAAAGGGTTTATTTACAACCTATGGGGTATAAGATGTTGGGAATAGTGGCATAGGAGAGTCTGAAATGAATTAAATACCCTAACCCTAAACTATGTTCATTGTCAGCAGAGATTTCCATTGAGAAATGCTCAGTCTAAAGCCATTGAGCTATGGGTTTCACAGCATTATAATAATGATACAAGTCACAGATGATTTTCTTCTGAATAACTGGTCAGGGCATAGCACTTTCCATTCAGCTTCAGGCAACTTTGATGTAAGGCTTTATCACACCTGTAGTGACTACTTCTATCCGCCACGCCCATTGTAGCTTATCCATTGTTCACTAAATATATCAATGTAATTAAACCCAACACAATGTTGAAAAACAGAATGCTTCCCACCACTAGATCACATAACTAGACGTGAGACGGACGTGATCCCAACGCTGCCACCAATGTAGCGGAAGAAAGTGAGCTCTAACGGCCATTGCAATGAAAGACCAGTAGGCCTCTGGGCAGAGGCAGTAGGCCTACAATGCTGGCATATGCCTTGTTACAATAGCCTAGGTATATAACATGATTGACACAACCGTAATATTCATAATGAAACGGCCTTGGAAGTGCTAAAGTGTAAGCCAACAGAACTCATTATTTTACATGAACCTGTTTAACT
This sequence comes from Coregonus clupeaformis, assembly GCF_020615455.1. NCBI lineage: Eukaryota > Metazoa > Chordata > Actinopteri > Salmoniformes > Salmonidae > Coregonus > Coregonus clupeaformis. Next base: position 59,293 of record NW_025535324.1, on the reverse strand, counting down.
GCATTGATATGGCTTAATTTATCAAAGTCCAGACTCGTTATAGTTGCAAATACCATGCAGTTGCACCAGGGGAATTTAAACCAAACAGATGTTTTTTTTGCAGGTCTTTTGTTTCCCCACATTTATTGATGAATTAATTTGCCATCAAGAAAATGTATCCCCATTCCCCAATCAAATACCTTCATCAATACCACGAAAAAAACAGACAAATACAGCTTTTTTCTCCAATCTGGCAAGCCTCATAAAATCCGACATAGTACCAGTATCCCAAAGTATTAAGTGAAAACAAGCATAGAAAACAGCATTGGCATTAAATAATACAAAATTAAAAACGTAAGGCTACTATAATATTATAAGTATTTCGGTGACAACCTGGTTGATTAACAACATTGGATTGTTCACACATTTTTTAAAAATATAAATAAATGTGGGACACAAAAAAAGGCAGTGTAGAACACCATTGCCAAAAATGCATTGCTCCAATAACTTTCATAAGATTGTTGCAAAGTAGTTCCCACAAATTCTGAGCTGCTTTTCCTTCACTCTGCCGTCCAACTCATCCCAAACCATCTCAATTGGGTTGAGGTCGGGGGATCGTGTAGGCCAGGTCATCTGAGGCAGCACTCCATCACTCTCCTTCTTGGCAAAATAGCCTTTACACAGCCTGGAGGTGTGTTGGGTCATTGTCATGTTGAAAAACAAATGATAGTCCCACTAAGCCCAAACCAGATGGGATGGTGTATCGCTGCAGAATGCTGTGGTAGCCATGCTGGTTAAGTGTGCCTTGAATTCTAAATAAATCACAGACAGTGTCACCAGCAAAGCACTCCCACACCATCACACCTCCTCCTTCATGCTTCATGGTGGGAACCACACATGTGGAGATCATCCGTTCACCTACTCTACGTCTCACAAAGACACAGCGGTTGGAACCAAAAATCTTAAATTTGGACTCATCAGACCAAAGGACAGATTTCCACCGGTCTAATGTCCATTGCTCGTGTTTCTTGGCCCAAGCAAGTCTCTTCTTATTGATGTCCTTTAGTAGTGGTTTCTTTGCAGCAATTGGCCTGAAAGGCCTGATTCATGCAGTCTCCTCTGAACAGTTGATGTTGAGATGTGTCTGTTACTTGAACTCTGTGAATAATTTATTTGGGCTGCAATTTCTGAGGCTGGTATCTCTAATGAACTTATCCTCTGCAGCAGAGGTAACTCTGGGTCTTCCATTCCTGTGGCGGTCCTCATGAGAGCCAGTTTTCATCATAGCGCTTGATGGTTTATGCGACTGCACTTGAAGAAACTTTCCGTATTGAATGACCTTCATGTCTTAAAGTATTGATGGTCTGTTGTTTCTCTTTGCTTATTTGAGCTGTTCTTGCCATAATATGGACTTGGTCTTTTACCAATTAGGGCTATCTTCTGTATACCCCACTACCTTGTCACAACACAACTGATTTGCTCAAACGCATTAAGAAGGAAAGAAATTCCACAAATTAACTTTTAAGAAGGCACACCTGTTAATTGAAATGCATTCCAGGTGACTACTTCATGAAGCTGGTTGAGAGAATGCCAAGAGTGTGCAAAGCTGTCATCAAGGCAAAGGGTGGCTTTTTGAAGAATCTCAAATATAAAATATATTTTGATTTGTTTAACACTTTTTTTCCATATGTGTTGTTTCATAGTTTTGATGTCTTCACTATTATTCTACAATGTAAAAATTAGTACAAATAAAGAAGTGTCCAAACTTTTGACTGGAAGTGTAAGTATTCAGACCCTTTGCTATGAGACTCAATATTGAGCTCAGGTGCATCCTGTTTCCATTGATCATCCTTGAGATGTTTCTACAACTTGATTGGAGTCCACCTAGGATGCCATCCCCACCAAGACTATTCCTAGAGCTGGCCGCCCGGCCAAACTGAGCAATCGAGGGAGAAGGACCTTGGTCAGGGAAGTGACCAAGAACCCGATGGTCACTCTGACAGAGCTCCAGAGTTCCTCTGTGGAGATGGGAGAAACTTCCAGAAGGACAACCATCTCTGCAGCACTCCACCAATCAGGCCTTTATGGTAGAGTGGCCAGACGGAAGCCACTCCTCAGTAAAAGGCACATGACAGCCCGCTTGGAGTTTGCTAAAAGGCACCTAAAGGACTCTCAGACCATGAGAAACAAGATTCTCTGGTCGGATGAAACCAAGATTGAACTCTTTGGCCTGAATGCCAAGCGTCACGTCTGGAGGAAACCTGGCACCATCCCTACGGTGAAGCATGGTGGTGGCAGCATCATGCTGTGGGGATGTTTTTCAGCGGCAGAGACTGGGAGACTAGTCAAGATCGAGGGAAAGATTAACGGAGCAATGTACAGAGATATCTTGATGAAAACCTGCTCCAGAGCGATCAGGACCTCAGACTGGGGCGAAGGTTCACCTTCCAACAGTACAACGACCCTAAGCACACAGACAAGACAATGCAGGAGTGGCTTCGGGACAAGTCTCTGAATGTCCTTGAGTGGCCCAGCCAGAGCCCGGACTTGAACCTGATCGAACATCTCTGGAGAGACCTTAAAATAGCTGTGCAGCGACACTCCACAGACAACCTGACAGATCTTGAGAGGATCTGCAGAGAAGAATGGGAGAAACTCCCCAAATACAGGTGTGCCAAGCTTGTAGCGTCATACCCAAGAAGACTCGAGGCTGTAACCGCTGCCGAAAGGTGCTTCAACAAAGTACTGAGTAAAGGGTCTGAATACTTATGTAAATGTGATATTTAAGTTTGTGCTTTGTCATTATGGGGAATTGTGTGTAGAAAAGAAACAGTTTAATCCATTTTAGAATAAGGCTGTAACGTAAGAAAATGTGGAAAAAGTCAAGGGTTTCTGAATAGTTTCCGAATGCACTGTAAATTACATAGAATTAATCATTAGAATGTTCTCTACAATTTTATAACCTTAGTATACTTGTACTTGACAGTGTTGATGAAATAAGAATGTTAATTTGCTGTGACCGTTGCTAGTTTAGACTGTGCTGCTCTTGTTTGTATCTCTTTCATATTTGGTGTTGTGAGGTACCATTTGGAGGTGTTTCCGCTGGTTGGACAAATCAAAATCAACTTGATACCTTCGTCCTTTTCACCTCCAGATCCTTGGCTTTCATTGCCTATATTGGCTATCAATCTACATTGAAAGGGGCCATTTCTATGGCAATTTAAAGGGAGAGACTCAGAAATACACAATGAAAACAGATCGTCTTCGCGGAGGGTGGATATTGAAATTCAGTCTCTTAGCTTTGTAAATAAATATATATTTAGTCCCAATTTAGTTTTGTATTCAGCGGATTTAATTTAGAAAAATACCATGTTTTCACTCACGAACCTGCAGCCACTAGTTAGCTTCTCAGTTGACGTTAGAAGTTAGCGCCGTTCTGCCGCGGAGCAGCACCACAGTGTTCTATTGAGCAGTGACCACTTTTTGATCATGCTTGTGATGACATTCCATTCACTCTAAACATTCTGAAATTCTCAGAGTAAATTGTCTGTAACATTTGAACCATATATGGTAGAGACTTGGGGTTTGGACTATTGTTTTTCTTACTGAATTGAATGGACATATTTGTGTAAATCTTGAATTAATTCATCCTTTTATGGGTGAACACCCTACTATATGTTTATGATTAGACTGATGCACTACCCTAAGTATTACGTAATACTGTATATTATGTACATGGAGCAGTACTGACAAAATACAAGTTAATGTGGGTTTATGGTTCAAAACGTATATACAGTGCCTTGCAAAAGTATTCATCCCCCTTGGCGTTTTTCCTATTTTGTTGCATTACAACCTGTAATTTAAATTGATTTTTATTTGGATTTCATGTAATGGACATAAACAAAATAGTCCAAATTGGTGAAGTGAAATGAAAAAAAAATTACTTGTTTCAAAACATTCTTCAAAATAAATAACGGAAAAGTGGTGCGTGCATATGTATTCACCCCCATTGCTATGAAGCCCCTAAATAATATCTGGTGCAACCAATTACCTTCAGAAGTCACATAATTAGTTAAATAAAGTCCACCTGTGTGCAATCTAAGTGTCACATGATCTCAGCATATATACAGTTGAAGTTGGAAGTTTACATACACTTAGGTTGGAGTCATTAAAACTCGTTTTTCAACCACTCCACACATTTCTTGTTAACAAACTATAGTTTTGGCAAGTCGGTTAGGACATCTACTTTGTGCATGACACAAGTAATTTTTCCAACAATTGTTTACAGACAGATTATTTCACTTATAATTCACTGTATCACATTTCCAGTGGGTCAGAAGTTTACATACACTAAGTTGACTGTGCCTTTAAAATTCCAGAAAATTATGTCATGGCTTTAGAAGCTTCTGATAGGCTAATTGACATCATTTGAGTCAATTGAAGGTGTACCTGTGGATGTATTTCAAGGCCTACCTTCAAACTCAGTGCCTCTTTGCTTGACATCATGGGAAAATCAAAAGAAATCAGCCAACACCTCAGAAAAATAATTGTTGACCTCCACAAGTCTGGTTCATCCTTGGGAGCAATTTCCAAATGCCTGAAGGTACCACGTTCATCTGTACAAACAATAGTACGCAAGTATAAACACCATGGGACCACGCAGCCGTCATACCGCTCAGGAAGGAGACGCGTTCTGTCTCCTAGTGATGAAAGTACTTTGGTGAGAAAAGTGAAAATCAATCCCAGAACAACAGCAAAGGACCTTGTGAAGATGCTGGAGGAAACAGGTACAAAAGTATCTATTTCCACAGTAAAACAAGTCCTATATCGACATAACCTGAAAGGCCGCTCAGCAAGGAAGAAGCCACTGCTCCAAAACCGCCATAAAAAAGCCAGACTACGGTTTGCAACTGCACATGGGGACAAAGATCATAATTTTTGGAGAAATGTCCTCTGGTCTGATGAAACAAAAATAGAACTGTTTGGCCATAATGACCATCGTTATGTTTGGAGGAAAAAGGCGGTTGCTTGCTAGCCGAAGAACACCATCCCAACCGTGAAGCACAGGGGTGGCAGCAACATGCTCTGGAGAAGTTTTGCTGCAGGAGGGACTGGTGCACTTCACAAAATAGATGGCATCATGAGGAAGGAAAATTATGTGGATATATTGAAGCAACATCTCAAGACATCAGTTAGGAAGTTAAAGCTTGGTCGCAAATGGGTCTTCCAAATGGACAATGACCCAAAGCATACTTCCAAAGTTGTGGCAAAATGGCTTAAGGACAACAAAGTCAAGGTATTGGAGTGGCCATCACAAAGCCCTGACCTCAAGCCTATAGAACATTTGTGGGCAGAACTGAAAAGGCGTGTGCGAGCAAGGAGGCCTACAAACCTGACTCAGTTACACCAGCTCTGTCAGGAGGAATGGGCCAAAATTCACCCAACTTATTGTGGGAAGTTTGTGGAAGGCTACCCGAAACGTTTGACCCAAGTTAAACAATTTAAAGGCAATGCTACCAAATACTAATTGAGTGTATGTAAACTTCTGACCCACTGGGAATGTGATGAAAGAAATAAAAGCTTAAATAAATAATGCTCTCTACTATTATTCTGACATTTCACATTCTTAAAATAAAGTGGTGATCCTAACTGACCTAAGTCAGGGAATTTTTACTAGGATTAAATGTCAGGAATTGTGAAAAACTGAGTTTAAATGTATTTGGCTAAGGTGTATGTAAACTTCCGACTTCAACTGTACACCTGTTCTGAGAGCCCCCAGAGTCTGCAACACCACTAAGCAAGGGGCACCACCAAGCAAGCGGCACCATGAAGACCAAGGAGCTCTCCAAACAGGTCAGGGACAAAATTGTGGAGAAGTACAGATCAGGGTTGGGTTATAAAAAAATATCAGAAACTTTGAACATCCCACGGAGCACCATTAAATCCATTATTAAAAAATTTAAAGAATATGGCACCACAACAAACCTGCCAAGAGAGGGCCGCCCACCAAAACTCACGGACCAGGTAAGGAGGGCATTAATCAGAGAGGCAACAAAGAGACCAAAGATAACCCCGAAGGAGCTGCAAAGCTCCACAGCTGAGATTGGAGTATCTGTCCATAGGACCACTTTAAGCCGTACACTCCACAGAGCTGGGCTTTATGGAAGAGTGGCCAGAAAAAAGCCATTGCTTAAAGAAAAGAATAAACAAACACGTTTGCTGTTCGCCAAAAGGCATGTGGAACACTCCCCAAACATATTGCTCCTGAGTGGCGCAGTGGTCTAAGGCACTGCATCGCAGTGCTAACTGTGCCACTAGAGATCCTGGTTCGAATCCAGGCTCTGTCGCAGCCGGCCGCGACCGGGAGACTCATGGGCGGCGCACAATTGGCCCAGCGTCGTCCAGGGTAGGGGAGGGAATGGCCGGCAGGGATGTAGCTCAGTTGATAGAGCATGGCGTTTGCAACGCCAGGGTTGTGGGTTCGATTCCCACGGGGGGCCAGTATAAAAAAATATGTATTCACTAACTGTAAGTCGCTCTGGATAAGAGCGTCTGCTAAATGACTAAAATGTTAATATGGAAGAATGTACTCTGGTCAGATGAGACTAAAACTGAGCTTTTTGGCCATCAAGGAAAACGCTATGTCTGGCGCAAACCCATCACCCCGAGAACGCCATCCCCACAGTGAAGCATGGAGGTGGCAGCATCATGCTGTGGGGATGTTTTTCATCGCAGGGACTGGGAAACTGGTCAAAATTGAAGGAATGATGGATGGCGAAATCCTTGAGGGAAACCTGTTTCAGTCTTCCAGAGATTTGAGACTGGGACGGAGGTTCACCTTCCAGCAGGACAATGACCCTAAGCATACTGCTAAAGCAACACTCGAGTGGTTTAAGGTGAAACATTTAATTGTCTTGGAATGGCCAAGTCAATGCCCAGACCTCAATCCAATTGAGAATATGTGGTATGTCTTAAAGATCGCTGTACACCAGCGGAACCCATCCAACTTGAAGGAGCTGGAGCAGTTTTGCCTTGAAGACTGGGCAAAAATCCCAGTGGCTAGATGTGCCAAGCTTATAGAGACATACCCCAAGAGACTTGCAGCTGTAATTGCTGCAAAAGTTGGCTCTACAAAGTATTGACCTTGGGGGAGTGAATAGTTATGCACGCTCAAGTTTTCAGTTTTTTTGTCTTATTTCTTGTTTGTTTCACAATAAAACATATTTTGCATCTTCAAAGTGGTAGGCATGTTGTGTAAATCAAATGATACAAAGCCCCCAAAAAAACATTTTCATTCCAGGTTGTAAGGCAACAAAATAGGAAAAATGCCAAGGGGGGTGAATACTTTCGCAAGCCACTGTAGACACAACACATTTTCCCTAAAAACTACAACTCCCTCCATACCTCATACATCTCGTTCCAGGTAGGGTTGAGGTTCTCCTTGATCACATGACTTTTAAACTTGACCCCTCCGATGTTGATCTTGACGTAGGGGTCACTCTTGCCCTTCTTCAGGCCCCCCATCAGGTTGTCCTTGGCGATAAGATTCTCGGCCTCCAGTAGGTGGATTCTCAGCACCCCCTTAAAACAAACACCGATAACAAGACTGCACAAATACAGCAGTATAGCATGCAATACCTAATTCACACAGTACTGTATATGATATTGTACTGTATACCTCAAAAGAAAACAACTGTTATAATGGCCTTCACTGGCATACTGCATCTCACCTCAGAGCCAAAGCTGGGATCAGGGTTGGTGTGTGTGGGGAGTGTTTCAGGAGGACTGGGTTCCTCAGTGAGCTCCTCAGGTACTTTCCCAGAAACCATCTCAGTAGCTGTTACTCTCTTAGCCTCCTCTGGCTCTGCTGCTGGGATAGAGGGAAGGTTGGGGACTGGAGCACTGGGAGTGTCCACTGAACTAGACCTGAGCAGACATGGTGGAATAACAGAGAAATTGGTTAATCGTGTGTGTGTGTGTGTGTGTGTGTGTGTGTATTAGTGCACCCTCATTTGTTCTACCTCTTCTGCACTGTGTTTCTCTCCAGTCTCTGTTCAGCAGTAGAGGCGTCTCGAGCTCTGGGTTGATCTGCCCTTTCCACATCAATCTCACACTTCTTGGGACACAGCACCTGTATTAGAACAACACATTTAATAACACCACCATATAACCTTATTATAAAACATCATGCATTGAATCAATACACGTCTAAAGTGCCTCCTACAGAGTAATAGAGTGTTTGTAAAGTGCAAGTGTGTCTCACCTTGAGTTCAGCCCTCAGTAGAATCTGACTGTCAGGTGAGGCTCCATCCAGACTCAGCCACTGATCCAGGACCAGATCTGGTTCTGACAGCAGCTCTCTGATTGGTACCACCAGAGAACCAATAGGCAAGGTCCAACTGTGAGACAACTAGAGAAGAGAAAATGGAAGATGGGTGGATGGATGACCTCGTAATGTGCACAACCAGTCAAAAGTTAGGACAAACCTACTCATTCAAGGGTTTTTCTTTATTTTTACTATTTTCTACATTGTAGAATAATAGTGAAGACAACAAAACTATGAAATAACACATATAGAATCATGTAGTAACCAGAAAAGTGTTAAACAAATCAAAATATATTTTATATTTGACATTCTTCAAATAGCCACCCTTTGATGACTGCTTTGCACACTCTTGGCATTCTCTCAACCAGCTTCATGAGGTATTCACCTGGAATGCATTTCAATTAACAGGGAAGCCTTCTTAAAAAGTTAATTTGTGGAATTTATTTCCTGCTTAATGCATTTGAGCCAATCAGTTGTGTTGTGACAAGGTAGGGGGGTATTCAGAAGATAGCCCTATTTGGTAAAAGACCAAATCCATATTATGGCAAGAACAGCTCAAATAAGCAAAGAGAAACAACAGTCCATCATTACTTTAAGACACGAAGGTCAGTCAATACGGAACATTTCAAGAACTTTTACGGAAAGTTTCTTTAAGTGCAGTTGCAAAAACCATCAAGTGCTATGATAAAACTGGCTCTCATGAGGACCGCCACAGGAATGGAAGACCCAGAGTTACCTCTGCTGCAGAGGATAAGTTCATTAGAGATACCAGCTTCAGAAATTGCAGCCCAAATAAATGCTTCACAGAGTTCAAGTCACAGACACATCTCAACATCAACTGTTCAGAGGGGACTGTGTGAATCGGGCCTTCATGGTCGAATTGCTGCACAGAAACCACTACTAAAGGACACCAATAAGAAGAAGAGACCTGCTTGGGCCAAGAAACATGAGCAATGGACATTAGACCGTTGGAAATGTGTCCTTTGGTCTGGAGTCCAAATTGGAGATTTTTGGTTCCAACCGGTGTCTTTCTGAGACGCGGTATGGGTGAACGGATGATCTCTGCATGTGTAATTCCCACCGTAAAGCATGGAGGAGGAGGTGTTATGGTGTGGGGGTGCTTTGCTGGTGACAGTGTCAGTGATTTATTTAGAATTCAAGGCACACTTAACCAGCATAGCTACCACAGCATTCTGCAGCGATACACCATCCCATCTGGTTTGGGCTTAGTGGGACTATCATTTGTTTTTCAACAGGACAATAAACCAACACACCTCCAGGCTGTGTAAGGGCTATTTGACCAAGAAGGAGAGTGATGGAGTGGTGCATCAGATGACCTGGTCACCACAATCCCCCGACCTCAACCCAATTGAGATGGTTTGGGATGAGTCGGACGGCAGAGTGAAGGAAAAGCAGCCAACAAGTGCTCAGCATATGTGGGAACTTCAAGACTGTTTGAAAAGCATTCCAGGTGAAGCTGGTTGAGAGAATGCCAAGATTGTGCAAACTGTCATCAAGGCAAAGGGTGGCTATTTGAAGAATCTCAAATATAAAATATATTTGTTTAACACTTTTTTGGTTACTACATGATTCCATATGTGTTATTTCATAGTTTTGATGTCTTCACTATTACTCTACAATGTAGAAAATAGAAAAAATAAAGAAAAACCCTATATAGAGTATAGTACCCTTATATAAAAGCCCAAGTCTTTAAGCTCTGATCTAAAAAAATATTTTTACATACACACCTTCACTATGAGGATCTCTTCTCTGGGGTCATGAACCAGGAAGCAAAAGGCCTCGTCCCACTGGGGTGAGATGGTGCGATCACACACCTTAAGAGAGATCGAAAGGAGGCAAGAGCAGTAATTCACTGACACAGATCAAAATACCATATTAGAGTGTGGACATTTTGAATCTTTTTTATTTATTTTACCTATTATTATTTTGACTATTTGACTTATCACTGAGTGGTATTTGTAAAAGTTTAGTGGGGATGCTGTTTTTTGAATCATTTTATTTTTATTAATGGCGCCCATAATCACACCTTTTGTCCTCTGGGGTCAAAAAATGACCCCGCCTGGTTTGACTGTTTATAAAGCATACAGTATACATTTTCAATCAATTATGTGTTACATCTTTAGTCTTACTTCTGTTCAACCCATTACTAGAATTTTTTTCATTTGTTTTGGAATTTAGAGCCAATAGACCTTGTTTACATAAAAGTATACCCTGTTTTTAAGTAAAAATACAATGAAACTATGAAATATTTTGACCTATTATTATTTTGACTATTTGACTTATCACTGAGTGGTATTTGTAAAAGTTTAGTGAGGATGCTGTTTTTGAATCATTTTATTTTTATTAATGACAGCCCATAATCACACCTTTTGTCCTCTGGGGTCAAAAATGACCCCGCCTGGTTTGACTGTTTATAAAGCATACAGTATACATTTTCAATCAATTATGTGTTACATCTTTAGTCTTACTTCTGTTCAACCCATTACTAGAATTTTTTTCATTTGTTTTGGAATTTAGAGCCAATAGACCTTGTTTACATAAAAGTATACCCTGTTTTTAAGTAAAAATACAATGAAACTATGAAATATTTTGACCTATTATTATTTTGACTATTTGACTTATCACTGAGTGGTATTTGTAAAAGTTTAGTGAGGATGCTGTTTTTGAATCATTTTATTTTTATTAATGACAGCCCATAATCACACCTTTGTCCTCTGGCGTCAAAAATGACCCCGCCTGGTTTGACTGTTTATAAAGCATACAGTATACATTTTCAATCAATTCTGTGTTACATCTTTAGTCTGAAAATAACGTTAGTTGTTTAATACTATGCTCTTTATGATTCAAACAAATTTGAAGTAATTTGATTGAATTATGGGTGTTTACTAAATGTAATAACTTCTGTTGTCCTCTGGGATCAAAAGACCCGCAGCACAAAGTTTACATACTGCTTGGCAAAACATCTTTGATCATGTTTCTTTGATGTGTGGGGTCAAAACATCTTTGATCATGTTTCTTTGATGTGTGGGGTCAAGCAATGGTTATGACAAAAAAAAAAAAAAAAGTATTTTCTCACAGGTGTTTGGGCATTTCACATTTTAGTCTGAGAGAGACAGGCAGCACAATGAGGAGGCAGAAGTTTTATAATGCACAGGAGGCTTGCAAGATAATTTTTGAAATAAAAGAAAATAATGACCAGGAGGACAATGCTGCACATAATGAGGATGAATCAACTGATGAAGAGGGTTCAGGGTCAGAAGAGGAGGAACATAATGATGAGGTGATAGATCCAACATACAGACAGCATGCTACTTCTTCCTCCGAAGATTCCCCCACATCTCCTGCTGCAGAAATGGAAGATGATTATGAATATAAGGAAATGGATGAACGTGATGATGACGTAGAATCTGAAGCTGGTATGGAAGAAGTGTCAGAAGTGGAGCACTGCACCTATTATGATGAAGAATCAACAGATGAGGTAGAATCTGAAGTTGAAATGGAAGAAGTGTCAGAAGTGGAGGACATCATCTATTATGATGAAGACGAAGAATCAACAGATGAGGTAGAATCTGTGGAATCAACAGATGAGGTAGAATCTGTGGAAGAGGACCCATCTCAGCTGGGTCCTCTTCCTCAGATTCTACCTCATCTGTTGATTCTTCGTCTTCATCATAATAGATGATGTCCTCCACTTCTGACACTTCTTCCATTTCAACTTCAGATTCTACCTCATCTGTTGATTCTTCATCATAATAGGTGCAGTGCTCCACTTCTGACACTTCTTCCATACCAGCTTCAGATTCTACGTCATCATCACGTTCATCCATTTCCTTATATTCATAATCATCTTCCATTTCTGCAGCAGGAGATGTGGGGGAATCTTCGGAGGAAGAAGTAGCATGCTGTCTGTATGTTGGATCTATCACCTCATCATTATGTTCCTCCTCTTCTGACCCTGAACCCTCTTCATCAGTTGATTCATCCTCTTATGTGCAGCATTGTCCTCCTGGTCATTATTTTCTTTTATTTCAAAAATTATCTTGCAAGCCTCCTGTGCATATAAAACTTCTGCCTCCTCATTGTGCTGCCTGTCTCTCTCAGACTAAAATGTGAAATGCCCAAACACCTGTGAGAAAATACTTTTTTGTTGTTGTTGTTGTTGTCATAACCATTGCTTGACCCCACACATCAAAGAAACATGATCAAAGATGTTTTGCCAAGCAGTATGTAAACTTTGTGCTGCGGGGTCTTTTTGACCCCAGAGGACAACAGAAGTTATTACATTTAGTAAAACACCCATAATTCAATCAAATTACTTCAAATTTGTTTGAATCATAAAGAGCATAGTATTAAACAACTACCGTTATTTTCAGACCAATTGATGAATAAAAAACATATTTTGTCGGCAAAAGATTTAATTTGGGGTCAGAATGACCCCAGGACAACAGGAGGGTTAAGACAAATTGAATGGTTTTACAGTGTCATATGTCCAGTTTTAACAGGACACATTGAATGGGTTTTCTGTCTCACTGTAGTTTTATGGGAGGTTCCCCCCACAACAAGTTCAGCTCCCACTTTTGGCTCCTTCCCACTCTTCTTCAGCTAGAAACACACAACAATAAACAAACATTCAAAACAAACACACTACATGTGCACAAAATAAGCACCCAGGTTCATATGCAAAATATAATTAGTCCTCTAAACATAACAAACATCATTAACATTAGCCCTGCACACAAAGTCATAAGACCCCCTCCAAACTGAGAAAGAGGTGCAAAGACTCACTGGTAGACCGTCTGCCCTATCCACAAACACAAAGAGTAGAGCCATGGAGGGAATGGCCTTGTTGTGGTAGGACTGCCTGGACTGGAACTGGAACACCTGAGGGACATTTACACAGGTCACTGGGTCTGTATGGCACTGTGTACAAGGATGCATTACTCTACTGTTTAATACTGCCTATTATATTGCTTATGTTTTGTAATCAGGTCTGATTTGCAAAAGAGATTCTCTGATCACAATATTATATCTTTAATAAACTCCTGATTAAAAAAAGAGGAAGAAGGACTGACCTGGTCCAGTATGCCTGGCTCTGATACTGTAGGTACCCACTCCAGTACCAGGTGAACACGACCTGACTTCACATCATTCAGAGTGTACCACTGGAACACAGAGACAACAACTCAGTGTAGCCTAACACTGAAACAGGGAAACTAATGAGCTTTTACATAGGATGGTAACATAAGCAGTGATCTGTTTGTGTGAATGAAAGTATGAAGTCATGTTAACTCCGTTGCAGGCAGGCAGATCTCACCTGGTCAGTGTACTGAGAGGTGATGATATCCTTCAAACTAATCTTCAACCTGTAAAGGTACATATGAATATCAGGTTAGAGTGCAAACAACTGTACAAAACAACGTAATAAGGAGCAAAACCTAATCAGTGGGAGTAGTTACATGTCCCTGCCCAAGGGGGTGCCAAAGTCACCACACATAGATATCTATCTAGCTCCCAGAGACCCTAAAGTAGTGCACTATATAGAGACAGTGGTGGAAAAAGTACCCAATTGTCATACTTGAGTAAAAGTATAGATACCTTAATAGAAAGTTACTCAAATAAAAGTGAAAGTCTGCCAGTAAAATACTACTTGAGTAAAAGTCTAAAAGTATTTGGTTTTAAATATACTTAAGTATCAAAAGTAAATGTAATTGCTAAAATATACTTAAGTATTAAAAGTAAAAGTATAAATCATTTAAAATTCCTTATATTAAGCAAAGCAGACGGCACCATTTTCTTGTTTACAAAAGATGCATTTGTGTTTAGTGAGTCCGCCAGGCCAGAGGCAGTAGTGCATGAATTTGACATTTTCCTGTCCTGCTAAGCAGGGAAAAAGTACAATATTTTCTTGAGGAATGTAGTGAAGTAAAAGTAAAAGTTGTCAAAAATATAAATAGTAAAGTAAAGTACAGATACCCCAAAAAACTACTTAAGTAGTCCTTTAAAGTATTTTTAATTAAGTACTTTACACCATTATTGCCATTTGGGTCACAGCCTGCATACCTGCCCATGAAGTCATCCTTCATGTCCATGTCCTTATCAAACATCTCTACATGCAGCTCCTGGCCAGGCAGCGTGGTCAGAACCACCTGGGAGACAACACAACACTCAACAACAGCTTCAGTAAAGGCAATATTCTACATACTAAAACTGGAAACACACAGGGAAGCACTGACATTTTGAGGTCACTTAATATTTTCCTCAAAATAATGGGTAAGTCCTCATTTGTAGACTGCTGTCCTGGTTGTTAACAGTGTTAATTCCGTCAACAATAGCTATGACGAAACATATTAGCCAACGACCTATTTTCCCTGTCGAAAACTAATGACGATAACGATATGATGACATGGAAAAAATTATAACTGTAACAAATGAGTTTTTATTTTAGTTGACGAAAATGTGACGAGGCAAGAACTTCACGTGAGACTAATGGACATTCAATTTGACATGAAGCTCCTTTTCATCTAATTTCTCCAATCATAAGCATGAATGCCTATGCAGAATGTTTTATGCAATCCTCTCATTGGAAGAATGAACGTCTTTCAGTTGCGCGGTGTGATTGGGCTGATCTGACCGGCTCTTCCAGACAGCTCCCGGGAGTTCACTTCAGTCACTTCAATTGTATCTAACCTAAACTAGAAACCATAATGTTTACTCTCTCTAGGCTATTTTTGCTTTGATCACATCAGAAGCTCTATTTTCCCATGTGAGCTGTTATTCATCTGTGTTGTCGCTCTCACGCTTCGCAAATGCGAGTGCAGTAGTTTTTCCCGATTGGAAATATTAATGCTATTTGCTGAATATTAGGAGTACAGTAGCCTAACATTTCTGGCATTGTTGGAAAGCTCAGATTCTCCCCTTTTTAGGGGAATCATTGTTATTTACTCCAATCCCAAGGTTATGATGGGGAGAAAAGAGCTGTATGCCTAAATTGTTTAACCTGTAGCCAAGACTTTGTAGCCTATGGTAAATCATGGCTGGCATTGGTTACAATCTACCACAATAGCAATGTGCCAGCTATATGAGGGGATAGTAGCTCTAGTTGGACAAGGCTATTTTAATGTGCTCATGATGGAAGTTAAAAGTAAATATACATTATTTCATGGGGGAAAAATGCACTAACTAATATGTTACTGAAATGACTGTGATTAAAACTAGACTAAAATTGTCCCGAGTTTTAGCCGACTGATAACAAAAACTAAGGATGAAAATACTTAAATGTGACTAAGACTAAAAGGTATTTTAGTCATAAAGACTAACACTAAAACTAAATCTAAAATAGCTTCCAAAATATCACTGGTTGATAAGCACTCTTTCTATGGTTGTACTGTTTTCTGACGAGCAGAGGCCTCCTTGAACTCATTATAACCCTACAGTGGTATGATTGTCAGTTTTGACCAATTACTTTATTTGTTTTGTTAAAATGTTCTGACTTGAAAATTAAGATAATATTAGGTTGATATCGTACCTCGTACATCTCGTTCCAGGTGGGGTTGAGGTTCCTATTGATGACCCGACTTTCAAAGGTCTCACCCCCAATGTTGATCTTGACATAGGGGTCACTCTTGCCCTTTACCATGCCCCCCATCATGTTGTCCTTGGGGACCAGATTTTGGCCCTCTAGAAGGTGGATTCTCAGCACCCCCTAAAACAACAAAATACTGAACGTCACCATAGACTCCTCAACATTGCAATCACACTTTAACTTGGTTTAATCGTATCTACCTTGAAAACAATAACATGTATGTCCATGTATATTACATTTGTATTTGTATTTATTATGCCAAGGCAGCAGCTACTCTTCCTGGGGTCCAGCAAAATTAAGGCAGTTATTCATTTAAAAAACATTACAATACATTCATAACAGATTTCACAACACATTAAGTGTGTGCCCTCAGGCCCCTACTGCACTACCACATATCTACAACACAAAATCCATGTGTACGTGTGTGTATAGAGCGTATGTTATCGTGTGTGTATGCATGTGTCTGTGCCTATGTTACCTCTGTGGCAAAGCTGGGGTCAGGGGAGGTCTGTTGGGGGCGTATCTTTGAGAGACCAGCTGCTAGGTTAGCTGCCTCTGTAGAGGAAGTGGGAATGTTATCCTCATCCAACCATAGCACCTGAGAGAGAAAGGTAGAGCGAGAAACAATGAGAGAGAGAGAGATAAAGAGAGAAAGAGATAAAGAGAGAGAGAAACAAAGAGAGAGAGAGAGAGAGAGAGAGAGAGAGAGAGAGAGAGAGAGAGAGAGAGAGAGATAAAGAGAGAGAGAAACAAAGAGAGAGACAGAAAAAAAGAGAGAAGATGTCACGCTCGTCTAAGGAGGAGGACCAATGCGCAGCGTTGAAGGTGAACATATTTATATTTATTAGGGTATGATCACACGATCAAAATAACAGACGAAAACGTGATGTCTCTGGTTACATAAACAAACCAAATAAGAACAAGAAACCACAAACACAAAGTGAAAGACAGACAGTTAAATATGGCTCCCAATCAGAGACAACCAGCTGACACTCGTTGCCTCTGATTGGGAGTCACTCAGGCCAACATAGAAATACAAACATAGAATTACACACCCTGGCTCAACATAACAGTGTCCCCAGAGCCAGGGCGTGACAGTACCCCCCCCTAAAGGCGCGGACTCCGACCGCGCCAACTAAATACCACAGGGGAGGGACCGGGTGGGCACTCCGCCTTGGCGGCGGATCCGGCTCGGGCCTGATCCCCACTCCCTCTCCAACCCCCAAAGTACCCCTGGTCCGGTCTGGCCCCGCTGGCCGGAGCTGGACTGCACACTGATGGAGCGGATTGCTCTAGCTCCGGCGTAACGCATCTGACCGGTGCCGACCAGGCACCAGTGGAACAGGCACGGGCCGTGCCGGACCGACGACGCACACCACTGGCTTGGTGTGGGGAGCAGGAGCGGGCCGGACAGGGCTGACGAAACGCACCACTGACTTGGTGCGGGGAGCAGGCCGGGCCGAGCTGGCGACACGCACCGTAGACTTGGTGCGGGGAGCAGGAACGGGCCGAGCCGGGCTGACGAAACGCACCACAGACTTGGTGCGGGGAGCAGGAATGGGCCGGACTGGGCTGGCGACGCGCACCACAGACTTGGTGCGGAGAGCAGGAACGGGCCGGACAGGGCTGACGAAACGCACCACAGACTTGGTGCGGGGAGCAGGAATGGGCTGAGCCGGGCTGACGAAACGCACCACAGACTTGGTGCGGGGAGCAGGAATGGGCCGAGCCGGGCTGACGAAGCGCACCACTGACTTGGTGCGGGGAGCAGGAACGGGCCGAGCCGGGCTGACGAGACGCACCACAGACTTGGTGCGGGGAGCAGGAATGGGCCGGACTGGGCTGGCGACGCGCACCACAGACTTGGTGCGGAGAGCAGGAACGGGCCGGACAGGGCTGACGAAACGCACCACAGACTTGGTGCGGGGAGCAGGAACAGACCGGACCGTACTGGGGACACACACCACTGGCCCTACACCGGGATCTGGAACGGGCCGGACCGGACTGGTAACACACCCCAGTACCTCTCGCCGTGCCTCTCCACCTTCCATCCCCTCTTCGACCAGTGGCCCCCGTAACCTGGCGGCCTCCTCTGCCAACCCGCTGGACCGCTCTATCGCGGCCTCCTGCTGCCCCGACGTCGTGAGCCCCCCCCTAAAATTTTTCTGGGGGTCTCTCCTCCCCGTGGGCCAGGCCTCTATCGTTCTCGCCCAACTCTCGCTCCTCTGTCTCCAACTCCCGCTATTCAGCTCCTCAATGGGCTTGACCCAGTCGAAGCTCTTCCTCAACTGTTCCCAAGTCCACCCTCTCTGCTCCTCACTAGGCTTGACCCAGTCGAGGTTGCCACGGAGATCTGCTAGCGATGGCTCCTGGACACGCTGCTTGGTCCGGTTTTGGTGGTTTCTTCTGTCACGCTCGTCTAAGGAGGAGGACCAATGCGCAGCGTTGAAGGTGAACATATTTATATTTATTAGGGTATGATCACACGATCAAAATAACAGACGAAAACGTGATGTCTCTGGTTACATAAACAAACCAAATAAGAACAAGAAACCACAAACACAAAGTGAAAGACAGACAGTTAAATATGGCTCCCAATCAGAGACAACCAGCTGACACTCGTTGCCTCTGATTGGGAGTCACTCAGGCCAACATAGAAATACAAACATAGAATTACACACCCTGGCTCAACATAACAGTGTCCCCAGAGCCAGGGCGTGACAGAAGAATGCATTATACATAGGCCAAACTGAGCTTTAGAGATGTGCATCCACCTTACTGTAGGTTGGGATTGAGAGGAGGAACCAGTCCTTACCCTGAGTACAGTGTTGATGTAGATGCGGCTGGCAGGGCCAGATTTGTCTAGCTGGAACCACTGGTCCAGAGACAGGTTGGGGCTGGACAGCAGACGGGACAGAGGGATGGACAGGCTACCTAGAGTCTGAATCCGGTCATTGTCTTTCACCTGGAAGAGATGGGAGGATAGTGAGAATGTTCAATGAAGAATACACACATAGGAAAGAGTGTGGTCATTAACAGATTGCTATGAGGAAACACAGACAGAAATGTTGCACTCAAAAAATGAACATAATGACAAATGGGTGCAGAACATGTTATGGAGTTAGAATATCAAGGTACCTGAATGTCTATTGACTGCTTGCGTGGATCTGGGATGAAGAAGGTGAAGGCATCCTCCCACTCTGGGTTGATTGTCGTCCAACAGGTCTAAAAACAGTACAAAGGAATTGAGAGAAAGTAAAATAGGAGTGGGTTTGACTTCAAAGCAAAGGGTTATGATAGTCTATTACTATGGTAGCCCCGTTTGGTCCTTTGTTCCACTGTAGGAGCCGGATGGAATAAGTCAAGTAAGTCACTACTCTGGTAGTCTTACCCTGCTCTCTCGGGTGATGTCCTGCACAGACAACTGCACCATGGGACTGGGTTCTTTGTTGCCCTTCTTCATCTTAAACACACACATACAAACACACATCAACTTATAAAACACACAAACAACTTTAACACTGTAACACTTTATTAATAGAGCACTACGGGGGCTTTTGTTTCGGCCCAGCACTAACACATTTGATTCAACTAATCAAGTTATTGATAATTAGATTTGATGAGTTGATTAGTTGAAACAGATGTGTTTGTGCTGGGTTTGTAACAAAAGCCTGCACACTCTGTAGCTCTTCAGGACTAGGGTTGGTAACCACTGGCATTGATGTTGCATAGCAACCGCTGAAAAACAGTAGAAAGAGGAAACAGAGTTGAGTGCCAAGAGTTTCAGGAAGTCTAAACACAGCACCACTATGGGTGTGTTTCATTCCAGAAGGTTGTTCCCTCTCCTTGGCTCCCATTCACTTCCTTTTGCAGATCAGACAGGACTGGATAGGTGAAAACAACATGTCGGAAAGCTAGCCTTTAAAGCTGATGTTGAAATTATCTCAGATCGGTGATGGGAAGTGAACAAGGGCAGAGGGTAGGGAACAACTCTGTGTAACAAGAACCTAGCAGCCACAGACAGGATGCAGCTTAAGGGGTGAGAGAGGAGGAGGAGGAGGGGGGAGAGGTTGAGGAGGTGTGACTCACAGGAAGGGCTTCAGCCTTGTCCAGATACACTGCCAAGATGGCTGCCGAGGGGGGATCAGAAGTCTTACTGGACACTGTCAAGCTCTTGTTCCTCTGAAGAACCTGGCAGAGGAAGGGAGAGGGGGAGGAGTTGAGAGGAGGGGAGAGGGGGAGGAGTTGAGAGGAGGGGAGAGGCAATTAGCTCTAAGCACTTTTCATTCTGCACATTCCTTCACTACAGCTCACAACCAGTGTCCAATCAAACAAGACGGAATGAGCATCATATTGTTGTAACATTAACTTTGGGAGGAATATTATGATAGGGAGGACACGGATGCAGACCTGCTCCAGTTGCTCTGTATTGGGCAGCAAGACCAACCACTCCAGTCTGAAATGGACCCGTCCTGACTTGGTTTCTTTCAGGGTGAACCACTGAGAAACAAAAATACAGATTGTGATGACAATGTAGTGTCTAACCATGTTAGACATTCAATAATACTGAAAATAACTCACTTCATCAACAACTTTGGACTTCTTCACGATACCCAAATCTATCTTGGTTCTGTAGGAAACGGCAAAGAGTGGGAGAGAGACAGATAGAGAAATAAACAAAAAGAGAGAAATCAAGACAATGGAGAAAAAGAAGGAAAATATATCCAGCAGTATTTAAGGAGGAGAAGATAGTATTGAATGTAAAACACTAGGAGACTTCATACTCTTTATACTCAGTTACAGGGCTATGAGAGGTGAAAGGGAAGGGAAACAATAAGAAGTGGCAGTGTGGCAACAGAAACCCATGGGCAGGCAGAGATATGTAGCTACCTCCCCAGAAAGTCATCCTGGTCTGGGTCTTTGTCATACACCTCCACCTCCAGCTCCTGACCTGGTACTTCATGGACTATGACCTGACACACACACATGGACATACAGTGCATTCGGAAAGTATTCAGAACCCTTGACTTTTTCCACATTTTGTTACGTTACAGCCTTATTCTAAAATTGATTCAATTGTTTTTCTCCCTCAATCTACACACAACACCCCATAATGACAAAGCAAAAACTGGTTTTTAGAAATGTTTGCAAATGTATTACAAATAAAACACTTAAATATCAAATTTAAATAAGTATTCAGACCCTTTACTCAGTACTTTGTTGAAGCACCTTTGGCAGCGATTACAGCCTTGAGTCTTCTTGGGTATGACGCTATAAGCTTGGCACACCTGTATTTGGGGAGTTTCTCCCATTCTCTTCAGATCTTCTCAAGCTCTGTCAGGTTGAATGGGGAGCGTTGCTGCACAGCTATTTTCAGGTCTCTCCAGAGAGGTTAGATCGGGTTAAATTCCGGGCTCTGGCTGGGCCCCTCAAGGACATTCAGAGACTTGTCCCGAAGCCACTCTTGTCTTGGCTGTGTGCTTAGGGTCATTGTCCTGTTGGAAGGTGAACCTTCGCCCCAGTTTGAGGTCCTGAGCGCTCTGGAGCAGGTTTTCATCAAGGATCTCTCTGCTCCTTTCATCTTTCCCTCAATCCTGACTAGTCTCCCAGTCCCTGACGCTGAAAAACATACCCACAGCATGATGCTGCCACCACCATGCTTCACCGTAGGGATGGTGCCAGGTTTCCTCCAGACGTGACACTTCGCATTCAGACCAAAGAGTTCAATCTTGGTTTCATCCGACCAGAGAATCTTGTTTCTCATGGTCTGAGAGTCCTTTAGGTGCCTTTTGGCAAACTCCAAGCGGGCTGTCATGTGCCTTTTACTGAGGAGTGGCTTCCGTCTGGCCACTTTACCATAAAGGCCTGATTGGTGGTGTACTGCAGAGATGGTTGTCCTTCGGAAGGTTCTCCCATCTCTACAGAGGAACTCTAGAGCTCTGTCAGAGTGACCATCGGGTTCTTGGTCACCTCCCTGACCAAGGCCCTTCTCCCTCGATTGCTCAGTTTGGCCGGGTGGCCAGCTCTAGGAAGAGTCTTGGTGGTTCCAAACTTCTTCCATCTAAGAATGATGGAGGTCACTGTGCTCTTGGGGACCTTCAATGCTGCAGACAGTTTTTGGTACCCTTCCCCAGATCTGTGCCTTGACACAATCCTGTCTCGAAGCTCTACGGACAATTCCTTCGACCTCATGGCCTGGTTTTTGCTCTGACATGCACTGTCAACAGTGGGACCTTACATAGACAGGTGTGTGCCTTTCCAAATCATGTCCAATCAATTGAATTTACCACAGGTGGACTCTAATCAAGTTGTAGAAACATCTCAAGGATGATCAATGGAAACAGGATGCACCTGAGCTCAATTCTGAGTCTCATAGCAAAGGGTCTGAATACTTATGTAAATTTCTAAAAACCTGTTTTCGCCATTATGGGGTATTGTGTGTAGATTGAGGAAAGAAAAAAGTAATTTCATCCATTTTAGAATAAGGCTGTAGTGTAACAAAATGTGGAAACGGTAAAGGGGTCTGAATACTTTCCGAATGCACTGTACACAACACCATGAGGACCAACAACACAGAGATATCAATGAGGAGAAAATGTGTCTGTTTCCTCTATGATTACTCAGTATGACCGTGTGTCATTGGCAGATTGATTTTCCTGTAAAAAAAAAAAATTAACATTGATAGACAGACATACATAGGGGAATCCCCACTCTGCTACTGGACCATTGCATTCCCTACCAAGTAATGCATTATCTCTCTAAACAAAGATATGGAAATTAAGACATGCTGTTTTGCAACAGTAAATGCAACACTAATATGTGGCAATGACATTCAATGAAATAGAAATGAGTGATTTTACACAATCCTCCGGCTCCTGGCCCCCTCACCTCGTACATCTCTCCCACTTGGGACAGACAGTGTTGTCCACAACGTGGGAGGTGAAGGTCTGAGGACCCACCCTACACAGGGCGTAAGGGTCAGACATCCCTGCTATCACCCCCTTAATGTAGTTGTCCTTAGCTGGCAGGTCATCAGCCTCCAAGAGGTGGATACGCACCACACCCTGAGAGGGGGGGTAGACAGAGAGAGAGGGGGAGAGGGGTAGAGCGAGATAATGAGAGAGAGAAATAGAGGGGGGAGAGGGGACAGATACGGAGAGAGAGGGAACAATTAATCATTTAATGGGGAGGGAGGGAGAGGAAGACAGTGAGGGGATTGATACTGGTATAAGCTCTATTGTGTTTAATGTCTGTATATCAGTGTTAATTTATCAAGGAGTTTGGCAGTTATAAGCTCAGACAAGACACATAGAGTCTGTGGTCTGAGTAAATGTGTGTGTTTGTGGAGTGTGTTTGTGGAGAGTGTTTGTGGAGAGTGTTTGTGGAGAGCGTGGACTCACCCTGGGCAGAGGAGAGCGTAGCTGGGCAATGTGCAGGTCTGCTACCAGGGGAACAGTCAGACGGTTGGGCAGAACCAGGAAGGAAGCGATGGCGTCCATTATCATGGTGTCAGACATAATGCTGAGAAACACAGGAGGGAGCACTCGATTTTATATATACAGTAGATACTGTACATACATGTAAGTGCACAGACATATTATATCATAATACAGCCATATCATAGCATAGCATAGAACTGATTGTATCAGGTGGTGCATATAGTAAAGTATAGTTTTGTGTTACATTAAGTGAATTATCATCACATGACCTAGTGACTCCAATTACAAAACACTAACAACAGAAAGAGTCAGCCTCACTTCAGACCAGGGATGTCCAGTAAGTTGGTCAGTCCAGTCCAGTTGATGTCCAGTTTCTATAGGACAGGGGTGAGGAGATGAGGGAAAAGATGAGGAATGTTGGGGTTTCAGACATTCAATACAAAGAGAAAGAGAGATACATAACACATGTTCCTCAAAGGTTCTTTGGGAAGGGTGATGGTTCTATGTGGAACCATAATTACTCAAATAACCATTTGAGCTCTTCAATGGTTCTTTACAGTTCAGAAAAGGGTTCTTTGCTCTTTTAGTGATAATTAAAATGTAGGGACGATGGCTCATTAGAATATTTTGGGGTGTGGTTTGCTCACAGCTCTTTTTTTGCAATTGTGAGTGAGAGTGTCATTCCAGTTTATCTAATGTGTTGTGTTATGCCAATACACATTATATATGACTATGGCCAGTGACAGTGTCTTGTGTCAATTGAGAACGATTGACTAAATCAGTCAGTGATTCTCAATTCTCTCCTCAGGGACCCCCAGCTGTTCTAGAGATAGCTCATGTGATTCAACTTGCCAATTAACACAATAATAACACCTATTGAATTTTAACAATATAATATGGCTGACCAGAATAATAAACCCTGTATGGTTCTTCAAAAGGATCTACAAAGGGGCCTCCCGAGTGGCGCAGCGGTCTAAGGCACTGCATCGCAGTGCTAGAGGCATCACTACAGACCCGGGTTCGATCTCGGGCTGTATCACAACCGGCCATGATTGGGAGTCCCATAGGGTGGCACACAATTGGACCGAGCGTCGTCCGGGTTAGGGGAGGGTTTGGCCGGGGGGGCTTTACTTGGCTCATCGCGCTCTAGCGACTCCTATGGTTACAAGCCAAAGAACCCCTAGCTAGTACTATTTGGAACCATCATTTTTTTGTGTGGAAGTAAAAGGGAGTGTGAGATGGTGGAGTGTTGGGAGTAAAGAGGATATGAAGGGAAAGATGGACAGACCGATGGTGTTAAGGAAAGAGAGGGATGGTCCCAGCTACCCACCGGCCTGCGGATAAAGAACATGGTGACTGCGCCCACGATTGGGACATCTCCAATCAGAGGCTCCAGAATCACCCGCATCATCCCATGCAGCTGGGAAGAGAGAGGCGGGAATACATTAATATTAAATCGCAAAACTGACATAAGGTTTATAAAGGATTTATAAAAACCCTTATAAGGATTTAGAAGTACAGACCGTGAATTATTTGTTTATACATACATACATTAAAAATAAATATGTAATTTCTTAGTTATGTTTAAACGTTATTGTAAAGTGTGACCAATATCTCTTCCTGCCTCTCCCTTTCTCTTTGTCAGGTCAATACCTTCTTTCTCTCCCTGTTTTCCATAATATCCCGCAGCCTTATTACAGACTAGAGAGAGAAGATAAAACATACCTGTATTCCCTTGACTCCTGCTTTGCAGAAATACCTCTTCACCTCCACATTGATCTCAACATTTCCAACATAGCTGCAAGGTAAAAGAGAAGGATACTGTAGCACATTGCAATAATGGTTCCTTGTATAACGGCTTTGAACTTCTGATTTTGGAAGAGAGAGTGAATGGTGCCTCTGAGGCCTGGAGGAAAGTTAAACATTGAAGGGTTGAAGGTCACCTGATGTACACGTCCAGCAGGACTTGTCCCCGCTCATTCTCTGTGTGTGCTTTTACACCCACCACCTTCATGGCCTACAACACACACACACAGCATAGTCAACAAAGAACATACACACACCAAGAGAACACAATTATGTAAGACTATGAAAGACCATAGACCAATACTGAAGTCCCATGTCCATCTCAGTGAGAGTGAAAGAGAATCTTGTGTCATTACGTATTTGTATGATGAGACCTGTAGCAGTGTGTGTGTATGGGGGATGTTATCTTAGAAGTTACCTTGTCCCCAAAGTCCACCTTAGTGAAGGTGAGGGTCTGGAGGTGAGTGCTGGAGGCACGGATGGACGGAGCGATGGTCTCCACTAGCAGCTTTTCCAGATACTGACCCACAAACGGCCACACCTGCTGCAGGATCTGAGGTGGGGGACAGGGAGAGGAGCAGGGATGATGGCTATAATTTGTGTAATGGACACCAGGCAATTGCTTTTCAGCAATACTAAATCAGGTTATTACAACATTCTCTCTGAGGGAAAGACAGATAGACTTGTTCTACCCCTTGCTACTTTGGAGTTAACGTGTAAGCACAAGCACACCACTCTCTAACGGCAGTAGGCCTACTACTTTAAAATGTCTCAGCTTCAAATACTCAGGCATGATTATCTTATGGTGGTCGTACACACTGTGTGAATAAGAACTAGGGCAACATGCATGTGACAGATTAGACTTCAGCTGCGCACACATCTGTCTTTTCCATGATGGCACAGGCATAGTTACACATATTCAGGATTCTGGGCCACCCGATGCTTGTAGATCTGTTTATGTCCAGCCTTCACTGTTTAGATATGTTATGATATTGGGGCAAGGTTAGTGTTAGGATGTAGACAAACACTATCCAGGATACACTTCCACACTTCATTCCCCCAGGGGGCAGCAGCAACCTTGTCCATGTGCTGAGCCTGGTTGATAAGCCCACCAGGTGCTGCCAATTAAGGCGTAGTCAGTCAGTGTCCCAGTTTTGCAAGCCGTGAGGCTACTGGTTGGTTTGGTGGCCATGAAGCCTTTTGTTTGATTTTGAATCTTTAGTTTGTAGTTTTCCTTTTGTATATATTTGTTTCCGTCACCATCTGAACATAATAATCCGCTTGGGCTCGCTGACCCAAAGGAGTCAAGACAGAGCTGGCCATGGACCTAAGGTAAGGTTGCTGTCTTCCTGGGCACATGTGCATCTAACACAGTCCTCAAACACTGACTTACATTTTACATTTTAGTCATTTAGCAGATGCTCTTATCCAGAGCGACTTACAGTTAGTGAGTGCACACATTTTCATACTGGCCCCCCGTGGGAATCGAACCCACAACCCTGGCGTTGCAAGCACCATGCTCTACCAACTGAGCTACATGGGGCCCACATAAATGCACACATGAATTCAGGTTACATATCAGTTAACTAGGCCTAAGACCCCTAGAATTGGCAAGTGCAACAATATTAGCAGGCTAGTTGATCGGTTTCGTAATACTTTTGAAACCAATTTGTGTGGTGACCTAGGGAAACCCTTCATTACATCAGGACATTTTTACAAATCTTCAAAACTGTCCCAGATCTTCTTTTTTTTAATCACTGCGATATCTTTATCAGAACCTGAGTTATGAGCTTTTAAAGTTGACTTCAGCCCAGAAGTAAAAACAGCATTAAAATATTCAGTTACATTTTTTCTAATTCCATTGAGGCAAGAGAGAAGAGCACCAAAACTCTGTTTCCTTTCCTTTCCTTTGATTGTTTTAAAAGAGATTGTCACTATATATATATATATATTTTTTTTTAAACAGCAACTGCAGGTACAGTGGCTTGCTAAAGTATTCACCCCCCTTGGCATTTTTCCTATTTTGTTGCCTTACAACCTGGAATTAAAATGGATTTTGGGGGGGTTTGTATCATTTAATTTACACAACATGCCTACCACTTTGAAGATGCAAAATATGTTTTATTGTGAAACAAACAAGAAATAAGACAGAAAAACAGAACTTGAGCGTGCAGAACTATTCACCCCCCCCCCAAAGTCAATACTTTGTAGAGCCACATTTTGCAGCAACTACAGCTGCAAGTCTCTTGTGGTATTTCTCTATACGCTTGGCACATCTAGCCACTGGGATTTTTGCCCATTCTTCAAGGCAAAACTGCTCCAGCACCTTCAAGTTGGATGGGTTCCGCTGGTGTACAGCAATCTTTAAGTCATACCACAGATTCTCAAATGGATTGAGGTCTGGGCTTTGACTAGGCCATTCCAAGACATTTAAATGTTTCCCCTTAAACCACTGAAGTGTTGCTTTAGCAGTATGCTTAGGGTCATTGTCCTGCTGGAAGGTAAACATCCGTCCCAGTCTCAAATCTCTGGAAGACTGAAACAAGGTTTCCCTCAAGAATTTCCCTGTATTTAGCGCCATCCATCATTCCTTCAATTCTGACCAGTTTCCCAGTCCCTGGGATGGTGTTCTCGGGGTGATGAGAGGTGTTGGGTTTTAACCAGACATAGCGTTTTCCTTGATGGCCAAAAAGCATCTGACCAGAGTACCTTCTTCCATATGTTTGGGGAGTCTCCCACATGCCTTTTGGCGAACACCAAACGTGTTTGCATATTTTTTTCTTTAAGCAATGGCTTTTTCTGGCCACTCTTCTGTAAAGCCCAGCTCTGTGGAGTGTACGGCTTAAAGTGGTCCTATGGACAGATACTCCAATCTCCGCTGTGGAGCTTTGCAGCTCCTTCAGGGTTATCTTTGGTCTCTTTGTTGCCTCTCTGATTAATGCCCTCCTTGCCTGGTCCGTGAGTTTTGGTGGGCGGCCCTCTCTTGGCAGGTTTATTGTGGTGCCATATTCTTTCAATTTTTTAATAATGGATTTAATGGTGCTCCGTGGGATGTTCAAAGTTTCTGATATTTTTTTATAACCCAACCCTGATCTGTACTTCTCCACAACTTTGTCCCTGACCTGTTTGGAGAGCTCCTTGGTCTTCATGGTGCCACTTGCTTGGTGGTGCACCCTTGCTTAGTGGTGTTGCAGACACTGGGGCCTTTAGAACAGGTGTATATATACAGTGGGGAGAACAAGTACAAGTACACAAGATACACTGCCGATTTTGCAGGTTTTCCTACTTACAAAGCATGTAAAGGTCTGTAATTTTTATCATAGGTACACTTCAACTGTGAGAGACGGAATCTAAAACAAAAATCCAGAAAATCACATTGTATGATTTTTAAGTAATTAATTTGCATTTTATTGCATGAGATAAGTATTTGATCACCTACCAACCAGTAAGAATTCCGGCTCACACAGACCTGTTAGTTTTTCTTTAAGAAGCCCTCCTGTTCTCCACTCATTACCTGTATTAACTGCACCTGTTTGAACTCGTTACCTGTATAAAAGACACCTGTCCACACACGCAATCAAACAGACTCCAACCTCTCCACAATGGCCAAGACCAGAGAGCTGTGTAAGGTCATCAGGGATAAAATTGTAGACCTGCACAAGGCTGGGATGGGCTACAGGACAATAGGCAAGCAGCTTGGTGAGAAGGCAACAACTGTTGGCCCAATTATTAGAAAATGTAAGAAGTTCAAGATGACGGTCAATCACCCTCAGTCTGGGGCTCCATGCAAGATCTCACCTCGTGGGGCATCAATGATCATGAGGAAGGTGAGGGATCAGCCCAGAACTACACGGCAGGACCTGGTCAATGACCTGAAGAGAGCTGGGACCACAGTCTCAAAGAAAACCATTAATAACACACTACGCCGTCATGGATTAAAATCCTGCAGCGCAAGCAAGGTCCCCCTGCTCAAGCCAGCGCAAGTCCAGGCCCGTCTGAAGTTTGCCAATGACCATCTGGATGATCCAGAGGAGTAATGGGAGAAGGTCATGTGGTCTGATGAGACAAAAATAGAGCTTTTTGGTCTAAACTCCACTCGCCGTGTTTGGAGGAAGAAGAAGGATGAGTACAACCCCAAGAACACCATCCGAACCGTGAACCATGGAGGTGGAAACATCATTATTTGGGGATGCTTTTCTGCAAAGGGGACAGGACGACTGCACCGTATTGAGGGGAGGATGGATGGGGCCATGTATCGCGAGATCTTGGCCTTCCCTCAGTAAGAGCATTGAAGATGGGTCGTGGCTGGGTCTTCCAGCATGACAACGACCCGAAACACACAGCCAGGGCAACTAAGGAGTGGCTCCGTAAGAAGCATCTCAAGGTCCTGGAGTGGCCTAGCCAGTCTCCAGACCTGAACCCAATAGAAAATCTTTGGAGGGAGCTGAAAGTCCGTATTGCCCAGCGACAGCCCCGAAACCTGAAGGATCTGGAGAAGGTCTGTATGGAGGAGTGGGCCAAAATCCCTGCTGCAGTGTGTGCAAACCTGGTCAAGACCTACAGGAAACGTATGATCTCTGTAATTGCAAACAAAGGTTTCTGTA
This sequence comes from Coregonus clupeaformis, assembly GCF_020615455.1. Taxonomy (NCBI): domain Eukaryota; kingdom Metazoa; phylum Chordata; class Actinopteri; order Salmoniformes; family Salmonidae; genus Coregonus; species Coregonus clupeaformis. The sequence goes on along the minus strand of NW_025535324.1, from coordinate 29,536 downwards.
CCAAATATTAAGTTCTGCTTTTCTGATGTATCAAATACTTATGTCATGCAATAAAATGCAAATTAATTACTTAAAAATCATACAATGTGATTTTCTGGATTCCGTCTCTCACAATTGAAGTGTACCTATGATCAAAATTACAGACCTCTACATGCTTTGTAAGTAGGAAAACCTGCAAAATCGGCAGTGTATCAAATACTTGTTCTCCCCACTGTATATATATATATATATATATATATACACACTGAGATCATGTGACACTTAGATTGCACACAGGTGGACTTTATTTAACTAATTATGTGACTTCTGAAGGTAACTGGTTGCACCAGATCTTATTTAGGGGCTTCATAGCAAAGGGGGTGAATACATATGCATGCACCAATTTTCTGTCATTTATTCTTTAGAATTTTTTGAAACAAGTTATTTTTTTTCATTTCACTTCACCAATTTGGACTATTTTGTGTATGTCCATTACATGAAATCCAAATAAAAATCCATTTAAATTACAGGTTGTAATGCAACAAAATGACAAAAACGCCAAGGGGGATGAACACTTTTGCAAGGCACTGTATTGTTTGCATTAAATAATCACTACTAGAACAAATTATTATACTGTACAATAATATATACATGGAGCCAAAATAAATGTACATTTCTATGAACCATCAACAACAAATCCTTAAAAAGAAAAACATTAAAGAAAGAGCTGTTTGATTTGACTATATACAACACTGGATGGCATGAAAGATGTCCAAAATAATGATTATAATTTAAATTAATCTTGCAGGAACGGGTACTGGAACAAGTTGCTGACGTCTCCATGGCCAGGTGGAACAATCTCATCTGCTGAGAGATGAGATGAAATGAGTTTGGCATACAGGCAATGTAAAAACAATACAAGTAGTCGCAACACTACGAAGACAATCACACAAAACGTAAATATAGCTGGAAAGAGAGTAAAATAGTACAGTACTAGTGTGCAAAAGCAAATAAAGTGACTAGATAGTGTCGTGCGTTGAATGCGACCTGGTGTTGTTGAAGACCCGGATGGCAGTGGGCAAGAAGGATTTAAATCATATTTATATTAATGAATTTGACTCTCTGACAAACAAACACAAAGAGATCTCTAATACACACAAACTACTAGGTCATCATTCATATCTTAGCTGAGTGCTCCATGGTGACGACCGCCTTGGATCCAGCGCTGGCCACCAGATCCATGAGCCGGCCCATTCCCTTCACCATCTTACCCTGAAGGGAAAAAAAGCATGTTTCAGTGCTTTATCAGTCTTGTTTATTTGGGTCCACAATAAAGTAAATTGTCATGGAGACCCAAATGTTAACAAACACACACACAAAGGGGCTCTCTTCCTCTTCAAACCTTTGTGTGTCTCTTATCTCTATTCCTTTCTCTCAATGAATTAACATGAACTTGTTAGCTAGCTAACATGTTTTGTGGGCTACATGGATGAAAAATACCATGGCTAGTGAAATAGTCAGTGAAACATTTAGGCTAACGTTAGCTATATCAGCTTGTCTTCAAACTTGTCTTCAATATTACTGTCACTCTACCAACATTGGCTATAGCCTACCTTAAACAAATACAAAGTAGATGCAGGTAGTGTAGGCATGATAGTTTATGAAGTCTAGAAAGCTTAACATACCTTGCTTGCTCCTCGTTGAAGACGCTCTCATCTCTCCATTCATGATGAGGTGACAGAAAATCGTTGGGACCACTCGTAAAATAATCATTGATTACCGGTCATTCAGAGCATACTGGCAAATTTGCCTAAAGTAATTATAACTAATTAGCTAAATCAAACAACAAGCAATGTCGCTATTTATCTTAGAAGTCAGCTGTCAGCTTCAACGATGATTGACTAACGATACTGAACAGAAATAAACGCAACATGCAATAATTTAAACGATTTTTCTGAGTTACAGTTTATATAAGGAAATCAGTCAATTGAAATAAATGTATTAGGCCCTGATCTATGGATTTCACATGATTAGGCAGGGGCACAGCCATGGGTGGGCCTGGGAGGGCATACACCCACCCACTTGGGAGCCAGGCCCACCCACTAGGGAGCCAGGCCCACCCAATCAGAATGAGTTTTTCCCCACAAAGGGGGTTTATTACAGAGAAAAACTCCTTAGTTTCATCAGCTGTACGAGTGGCTGGTCTCAGACGAGACCACAGGTGAAGAAGCCCGATGTGGAGGTCCTGGGCTGGCGTGGTTACACGTGGTCTGCGGTTGTGAGGCCGGTTGGACGTACTGCCAAATTCTCTATAACAACGTTGGAGGCGGTTTATGGTAGAGAAATGAACATTCCATTCTCTGGAAACAGCTCTTCGTGACAATCCAGCAGTCAGCATGCCAATGGCACGCTCCCTCAAAACTTGAGACATCTGTGGCATTGTGTTGCGTGACAAAACGTAACATTTTAGTGGCCTTTTATTGTCCCAGCACAAGGTGCCCCTGTGTAATGATCATGCTGTTTAATCAGCTTCTTGATATGCCACATCTGTCAGGTGGATGGAGTATCTTGACAAAGGATCAAATGCTCACTAACAGGGATGTACCGTAATTTTCGGACTATAAGCCTCGCCTTTTTTCCCATTTTTCGACCCTGCGGCTTATATAACGGTGCGGCTAATCTATGTATTTTTACAGCTAACGGCCACTAGAAGACCTCCTAAATCTATGGATTTTACAGGTTACAGTCCACCAACTTTAACTCTATGGGCTCTATGACCGGTCCGCGCCCGACCACCTTTAAGCGGCGGGCTCCAGCAGGAAACCTGGAGGCCGGAAAAGAGTGAGACAGGTAGCGTGTAAAAGTGGAACCGAGAGTGGTACGAGAGACAGAACGAGAGACAGAACGAGAGCAAGACAGACAGACATTACCCTGAGCCTGTTCGTTTCCGACACTGAAGATGAGGACTTTGGTGGTTTTAGTACGCAGGAAGAAGACGGAGATGAGGATTAATGACTTGACTTTTCTGGTTACAGCCGTGTACTGCACCTTAGCCTAAAAGATGAAGACGAGGATTAATGACTTTTCTGGTAGGTTGATTACCGTATATTTTAAGCAGCCGTGTTGCTGCAACTTTAGGCTTACGCACTTTAAAAAAAACACATTTAATTTAGCCATTGATATTGCCTCGTCAAGCGCTGTAAGCTTTGTTTTTTGTTATGGTACTACTGTAGGCTATAATGTAGATAAATATTCAAAGATGTGCACACTTTTCAAGGTTTTTCAAAAATAACCAAAGTTAAGTTGTTAAATGATTGTGACGCTATTAACTAATTTTGCTGGGGAACCCCTAGCACTCCCTCAAGGACCACTGGTTGAAAACCACTGCTGTAGATCACTGCCGGTATGTGCGATGGGAGCGCACGGTTTAAGTTTGAAAGTTGAATGTGTCTGAAACGTTATGTGATACAGTACAGTTTACACAGCACAGTATATGTTCTGTAGCTACTATTGCACTAAATGGTAACACTTGAATACGTTATGCAAATATGCAACTTGTTTGTTGAAATGTTAATAAATGGGAGCTTCCTCAAGCAGACATCTCTTTCCCGACAATCCCCTCTGTGCACGAACCCTTACATATGGTAATTAAACATTAAAACACCTGCGGCTTATAGTCCAGTGCGGCTTATATATGTACACATCATTCAATTTAGCTGCTGCGGCTTATACTCCGGTGCGCCTTATAGTGCGGAAAATACGGTAAACAAATTTGTGCACAACATTTTAGAGAAATATGGAAAATGACTGGGATCTTTATTTCAGCTCATGAAACATTGGACCAGCACTTTACATGTTGCGTTTATATTTTTGTTCAGGGTAGAAAACAGAAAGACTGCGGGTGTGTGCCATTACTAGAATGACAGAAGCACAACCCCAATTTGCACTCCATCTCGCCTGTGCACTCATTCACACCCCTTCAAAGCAGTGGATTGGTGTAACTGTATTGGAAAAAAAAAATCTACACCTATCCAATACTTTTACATCTTTGTGGGGAGTGAAGGCGAGTGGCCAGGGCTAGCAATAAATGGGATGCGGCTAAAAATGACATACAGTTGAAGTCGGAAGTTTACATAGACTTAGGTTGGAGTCATTAAAACTTGTTTTTCAACCACTCCACAAATGTCTTGTTAACAAACTATAGTTTCGGCAAGTCGGTTAGGACATCTACTTTGTGTTACAGACAATTGCACTTTCACTTATAATTCACTGTATCACATGTCCAGTGGGTCAGAAGTTTACATACACTAAGTTGACTGTGCCTTTAAACAGCTTGGAAAATTCCAGAAAATGATGTCATGGCTTTAGAAGCTTCTGATAGGCTAATTGGCATCATTTGAGTTAATTGGAGGTGTACCTGTGGATGTATTTCAAGGCCTACCTTCAAACTCTTTGCTCAACATCATGGGAAAATCAAAAGAAATCAGCCAATACCTCAGAAAAAAAATTGTAGAGTCTGGTTCATCCTTGGGAGCAATTTCCAAACGCCTGAAGGTACCACATTCATCTGTACAAACAATAGTACGCAAGTATAAACACCATGGGACCACGCAGCAGTCATACCGCTCAGGAAGGAGACGCATTCTGTCTCCTAGAGATTAAAGAACTTTGGTGAGAAAAGTGCAAATCAATCCCAGAACAACAGCAAAGGACCTTGTGAAGATGCTGGAGGAAACAGGTACAAAAGTATCTATATCCACAGTAAAACTAGTCCTATATCGACATAACCTGAAAGGCCGCTCAGCAGGGAAGAAGCCACTGCTCCAAAACCACCATAAAAAAGCCAAACTAGGGTTTGCAACTGCACATGGGGACAAAGATCGTACTTTTTGGAGAAAACTGTTTGGCCATAATGACCATCGTTATGTTTGGAGGAAAAAGGTGGACCTTGCAAGCCGAAGAACACCATCCCAACCGTGAAGCACGGGGTGGCAGCATCATGCTGTGGGGGTGCTTTGCTGCAGGAGGGTCTGGTGCACTTCACAAAATAGATGGCATCATGAGGAAGGAAAATTATGTGGATATATTGATGCAACATCTCAAGACGTCAGTCAGGAAGTTAAAGCTTGGTCGCAAATGGGTCTTCCAAATGGACAATGACCCCACGCATACTTCCAAAGTTGCGGCAAAATGGCTTAAGGACAACAAAGTCAAGGTATTGGAGTGGCCATCACAAAGCCCTGACCTCAATCCTATACAAAATGTTTGGGCAGAACTGAAAAAGCGTGTGCGAGCAAGGAGACCTACAAACCTGACTCAGTTACACCAGCTCTGTCAGGAGGAATGGGCCAAAATTCACCCAACTTATTGTGGGAAGCTTGTGGAAGGCTACCCGAAACGTTTCACCCAAGTTAAACTATTTAAAGGCAATGCTACCAAATACTAATTGAGTGTATGTAAATTTCTGACCCACTGGGAATGTGATGAAAGAAATAAAAGCTGAAATAAATCATTCTCTCTACAATTATTCTGACATTTCACATTCTTAAAATAAAGTGGTGATCCTAACTGACCTAAGACAGGGCATTTTTACTAGGATTAAATGTCAGGAATTGTGAAAAACTGAGTTTAAATGTTTTTTGCTAAGGTGTATGTAAACTTCCGACTTCAACTGTAGCTAACGAATGACAGGAAGATGCCTCTCGCTTCCAAGTTTAGGATAGGATATCGATTAGACTGCTTTGATACCTAAAATCTAAATAATTCTGAAATGTTAAAATTACTGCAATACTGTAAATATATTTTGATCACTTTTCATGTCATTTTTGTCAGCTAATAGGCCTACCCACTGATAAAGCAACAACGAAAGAAAGTGTGAACCTCTTTTATGAACGTTAGCTCCGGCGTACGGCTACTTATAGACTAAATCAAAATTCATAACTACATTGTTGATTGTAAATGACGTTATACTACTACATTACTAAATAGCTAGCTAATTATTCTGTGTCTAAACCAGCCTGATTTCATTTATCTGTAGCATGTTATTTTGAATGGGCCAAGTCAGCTGTGACACTCTCAGGTCAGGGAAGTTAGAGCTAACGTTTTCACATTGGGCATGCTAGCTAACGTTAAAAAAAAACTGTTTTCGTTAAGTAATCATACAATATTTTTACATTACAATAAAGTTAATGATTTAAAGTATCCAGAACAACCAAAATCTCAATTTCCACAACAACAAATATTTTTGTTGCATTTTGTCTTTTTCCCAACAATGAATCAGCGTGACATCAGACAGGTTCTCTTAGGCCGCCTCACATTTGATCTCTGTCGAGTTCTAGGGGGTTTCATGTTTGTCTAAAAGCAGGACACGACTCCCTCACTGGCAGTGAGTATCATACAGTAATGTCATACAGTGCATTCGGTAAGTATTCAGACCCCTTGACTTTTTTTGACAGAGCTTCAGAGTTCATCTGTGGAGATGGCAGAACCTTCCAGAAGGATAACCATCTCTGCATCACTCTACCAATCAGGCCTTTATGGTACAGTGGCCAGACGGAAGCCACTCCTCAGTAAAAGGCACATGACAGCCCGCTTGGAGTTTGCCAAAAGGCACCTAAAGGACGCAGACCATGAGAAACAAGATTCTCTGGTCTGATGAAACCAAGATTGAACGCTTTGGCCTGAATGCGAAGCGTTACGTCTGGAGGAAACCTGGCACCATCTCTATGGTGAAGCATGGTGGTGGCCGCATCATGCTGTGGGGATGTTTTTCAGCGGCAGGGATGGGGAGACTAGTCAGGATCGAGGGAAAGATGAACTGAGCAAAGTACAGAGAGATCCTTGATGAAAACCTGTTCCAAAGTGCTCAGGACCTCAGACTGGGGTGAAGGTTCACCTTCCAACAGGACAACAACATTTAGCACACAGCCAAGACAATGCAGTAGTGGCATCGGGACAAGTCTCTCAGTGTCCTTGAGTGGCCCAGCCAGAGCCCGGACTTGAACCCGATCGAACATCTCTGGCGAGGCCTAAAAATAGCTGTGCAGCGACGCTCCCCATCCAACCTGACAGAGCTTGAGAGGATCTGCAGAGAAGAATGGGAGAAACTTCACAAATACAGGTGTGCCAAGCTTGTAGCGTCATACCCAAGAAGACTCAAGGCTGTAATCGCTGCCAAAGGTGCTTCAACAAAGTACTGAGTAAAGGGTCTGAATACTTATGTAAATGTGATATTTTCCGTTTTTTTTATTACATTTGCAACATTTTCTAAAAACCTGTTTTTGCTTTGTCATTATGGGGTATTGTGTGTAGATTGTTGAGGGGAAAAAAACAATTTCATCCATTTTAAAATAAGGCTGTAACGTAACTAAATGTGGAAAAAGTCAAGGGGTCTGAATACTTTCCGAATGCACTGTATACTGTAGATGCATGCTGGAGAAAGAAATAATATCTGGGTCCAGCCTGGTAAATCTAGAGTGAGTCATCAGCAACATGAACAGCAATGGTTTCTGGGTGATGGCACCTAGAGGCCAGTAGTCTGCTGATGCCCCTGTAGGGAAATCAAACTCAAATATCTGCTTTGTCTAACAGATAGCTGTGCTCGGACCTCGTGTTCCCATTGTAGCGAACATCATAATTTCAGTCTTGGCTGAGGCCTATTCTTAGAACACAGGCACAGCCTGGTTTTGCAGGGCTGGAAGAGACAGAGTGAAAGAGAGGTTGAGGGGAAGGAACAATTGTTGCCATTTGATTGGATTTTAGGGGTTCAGCTGTCCCCTCCTTCTTCCTGTGAGTCAGGCAGCACTAATATGGAAAGGTTGACAGAGTGGCCTGGCAATGGGCCTGCTCTGCTCTCTACTGTAGGAGGGGAGAGAGCTGCCTACAGCCCAGACACAGTGGCGAGGCTACTGGGGTGGGCGTCCCTGCTGTAACATGGCAGTGTAGCTGCAGCAGCACTAATCGCTCAGCTATCATGCCCCACCACCCGTCTATCATCATAGCAGCTGGCTCACAGAGACAGCGATAGGCATGTGTGTTTGCTGTGTGTTTAATGGGAGAATGATGAATAGGGTTTCTCTTTAGTCTCTCTAAAGGGCAGGCATTTGTAAGCTGAGAGGATACCAGATGAAAACGGACATAGGGAGGTAATGCAGCAGTACCTTATTGAGCCATTCCACCTTCTCCACATCTGGGAAGTTGACCTGTGAGGAATTATAAATAAATAAATCAGTCACAGATTTAGGAGGAATACAGGAGTTGTCTTATCATGTACATAATAAGCTGTATAGCTAGGGTTATCGGACTAGCTTTTCCCAGTGCTTTTGTCTGTGTTGTTAGTAAATGCCACAACGGAAACTGTCAACATCCGAGGGACAGGATGTGGGTGAGAAAGACATAAGTGCGCCATCATCTCAATGCCTTCTTTTGGCACTAAACACAACTCCCTTAGTTGTCAGTGCTTGACGTGGGCAGGAGCTCACCGGAGCTGAGTACAGACACCGCAAATGTTCTACTGCTTGAGCTCCTGTTCCTCTTATAGAATATTAGCTCAAAAGTATTGTGGAGCTCCTGCACCTAAATATAAACAGTACTGGCACCCAAAATGAGTACCGGAACCTATTTCAGTCAAGCACAGATTATAGTGTAAACAAACACCATTCTTCACCCCAAACAGATTTGACACCCCAAACAGACTAAGTGCTAAAGGTTATGTTGTGACCAGTAGTTGGGATAGCTTGTTTCTTCTCCTTATCTGTTATTCTGAAATAGACTCATTCTCTGACTCACTCCCTCCTTTTTTCCCTCTTAGTCCCGAGGGAAGGCATATTGAGAATTGCCTAATATAGAAGCAGCTGAGGAATCATACATAGGGAGGGAGAGAGAGATAGATAGAGAGAATGAAACTGTAAAGAGAATAGAGAGAGAGAAACACTGTAGAGATAAGAGAAAAAGAGAGCGCATCAAAAGACCACGCCTCAATCAGTACATCTCAAATGGCCTTATACCTACGCATCAATGGTCTGAGTGCTTCAGATTATTATCTTTCAGGGACCTTTGAGAAGAAAGATCAATTATGTCTCAGCTCAGCTGCATGGGGATGATGACATAGGGCCTTGGCTACTGTAGCTTGGATACAGTATACCAGCCACACAAATATTGGGGGCAGTTAGAGCCAGGGATTTTAGCATGTAGATGTAATAACTGTATAATAACATTGTTCTCCCCATGTTCAAATTATGTTAATGTGTCCTATTGCACAGTAATCATTTCGATTAAAATAGCTATGGTTTAGGATACATTTGCGAGGATATATTTGGTCCTTTTATATTTTCTGTAACCATGCATGTGCATAGCCTATTGTGGCATGGTTATGTGTGGAACATACTGGCTCGCTAGGACTATAGACCTAGCTAGGTGGAGAAGGTCGACTTGTGGCATCTGATGGGGGGGAAGGGGGACCAGGTTAAACATAGATAATGCAGTGAGTCAGTGACTGATAGTTATCAACGTTTTCTTACCCAAGCAGGGAGATCCTTTTTACTTTTGAACATTTTCATGTCTGTATATTGTTGTTCGTTGTCATTGTGGTGAATTGCAGACCGCAGACGAGCTTCTTTTGCCTCGCGTGAGTGCTTCCATCCCGTGTAGACCATGAGCCCGAACACCAACAGACTGGTGCTAACCCGGTAGTACCCTGCCAGGTAAACGGGCAGCAAGGCACCTAGGCACTTGCCAAATGTCCAAAGAACCGATACAGCGTCAACGCCTTGTGGTTTGGGGGTTTCAATTTCTAAGTTATTCGGTGCATTCTTTTCGGAATGGGCCGACCCAGATGCGTCCTTGGTGGATTCTCCCTGCCCCGAGTCCGGATTTTGCATCGTGGCGTTTTCTGACAGAAAATGTAGGCTAGCGCAAGTTCTTCAATGCGTACTTTTCAACAGAGACTGCTATCTAATGTAGGCTAGGCTACAACTCAGTACTGACGAATAGGCTAGGTAACGTTATCTAGTTGATTTTAAAACCGCATCTCTACCTTTTCATAATCCAGCCAGTCTTCTTGGCGGGTACTGTGCGGGTACTGCCAAACCTAGACAATGCGTGGCATTAAACGTTAAGAGTACAACATTTCATAAGCAATTACAACAATACATTTCAATACGTAGCTAGCTATTCCTCCATGTGTTGTCTTCCAGGGAGGAAAAAAAATATGAACACACTAGACTAGGCCAGGGCTGTTTTCTATAAACACGCCCAGCCCATGAAGAGAAAACGTTAGTGCTATCTGGGATTCTTGGGACGTCCCTACCCTTAACCCTGTAACTATTACCATTTAACATTTCAACGTCAATGGGTGACGTCAGAGTTGGACGTCCTAAGGATTCCGAATAGCAAGGACAGAAGAGAAACGCTGAAGTTATATTATTTGACTCATTCCTGACTTCGCATGCTTGCCTTGCCATGGATCGATAGTTGGCATCTAAAGGTTAGGGTTGCGCAAAAACTGAAGCGAACTGTCGCTGCGTGCTGAAGTGCCGCGAAAGCAGTATTAAATTGATATAATCTGTAAAAATGTAGATGAAAAACATCCTCCCACCCCCAGGCACCTGTTGTTTTGGTTTGGGAGACGGACAGGCACAGCTGCGTGGGGAAATGAACATATGGGATCCCCCCACCCCCAAAACCATACGTTTTTCAGACATGCACCCTGCTTTAAAATTGAAAAATTACCCACATCCCATAGTCAACACAGAACAGAAAATAAATTCACAGACTAAAGCACATGCGCTTCTGTTTATTTTACACTTGCAGAGTTCCCATTCTTTCCGAATCCCCCAGTGGCGATTTTAGCTTGTCTTCAAATGGAGTGTTCGTTAGAATAGATACTTCAGATGTACCAACGGTTGTCGGAGAGGAATTGTCCTTCCCAACTCGTGTCTTTAGTGAAAGTTCTAGACACTGTACATGTACAGCTGCAGACTGATATGATATGGTCTAGTGTGTGGTCTTCTTCTCGTGTAGAGATTGAGTTTCAGAGTTTCTCACCATTTCAAACATGCAGTCGCCACTCTCACGTTTTCTGATCTAACCATTTTAAGCCGTGTAGCCACAGCTCCAAGCTTACTGGTCTTTCTCATTCAAAGTTCTAACCATTCTAAACGTGCAGTCTCCACTCTCACGTTTTCTGGTCTTTCTGGTCGAACCATTTTAAGCCGTGTAGCCACAGCACCACGCTTCCTGGTCTAAATGTACATTTTGTTCCCTTTTATCCTCGGGTAAAAAGGTGTGTTCCATTACGCCGACCCAATGTCTGTGCTCACTTGGGCGTGGTTACTGACTTGCAAAAGTTTATATGAAAACAATTCTCATTTAGATGGCTAAAATCACATTGCTATCTTCACAAACGTATTCTCATACTTAATCATATATTTTACACAACATTTAGATGCAAACCTGATAACTGAAATGTGTACACTTTCAGAGATACAGCTATTTAGTAATACCATCCTTAATGACATCACAAAACAATAAACAATATGACATGATTATTCTTTAGATCCCCACTGACCATTCCAAACATTTGGATCTCAACAACAATGTTCCAATGACCAATCTTTTGGAGAAAAAGGTTTTGGCGGCAAAAGTCTCTCTATAACGAAGAGATTTCAGTCTTACCATACTAGAGAGCCAGAGGGAGAGAGAGTCATGACAATGTCCATCAATGCCAGCTCTTCACCACACCTTCCACCTCAGTTAATTCACCCTCATTCACTTCCATTTCACCTCCAGAAGTCGATCTGGCGCACGGCTCACTCTGTTTGCACTTGACACCAAATCTTCTTCGACACCCCATCTCCATTTGTATTGCCATCTTCCTAAAATTCAACTCCACCCTTTGTTTTCCACATTCTCTTCGACCTCTTCTTCCATCTCCATTCCTTCTTTGAAATCCACCTTTGTGTCCCTGTCCCAATATCCGTCTTCCATTGCCAGCTTAGCTGGCAGGCACTTTGACTTTGTGGCTGTGCTATCTAGTGCAGGGTGGAAATGGGTGCACTGGTTGCTGGCATATTATCGACTCGTTGTGCAGCCCAATCAGCCATGCAAAATGGTCTTGAGTGGCAACAAATCTGCCCAATTAGCTGATTCGCTTTCCATACACCCACTCCTTTCGACACACCCACTCGCCCATATTCCGGTCACCATATTGGGCTGCAGCTACCCATACTTGAATAAACCTGGGTCAATGGAAACCTGCCGACTGACAATGTATCAGGTGCTGATGCAGAATCAAGAGATCCTTTTTTACAATAGCAATGTGGATTTTCCTACCTGAAGACCGACTGTCAACACCAGCCTATGATCTTGTTTAGTTTGCAAAAGAGTGTTACTAAAGATTTTTTAGTATGCCGTTAATACCAAGATAATTAATTGATACATTTTATGTTACATTTTCTTTGATTATGTTTACATAAAAAACATCTCCTATATACACTGAACAAAAATATTAATGCAACATGTAAAGTGTTGGTCCCATGTTTCATGAGCTGAAATAAAAGATCCCAGAAATTGTCCATTCACACAAAAAGCATATATGCTACACATTTGTTTACATCCCTTTTAGTGAGCATTTCTCCTTTACCAAGATAATCCATCTGACAGGTGTGGCATATAAAGAAGCTGATTAAACAGCATATTACACAGGTGTACCTTGTGCTGGGAACAATAAAAGGCCACTCTAAAATGTGCAGTTTTGTCACCAACACAATGCCACAGATTTATCAAGTTTTGAGGGAGTGTGCAATTGGCATGCTGACTGCAGGAATGTCCACCAGAGTTGTTGCCAGAGAATTGAATGTTAATTTATCTACCATAAGCTGCCTCCAACATCGTTTTATAGAATTTGGCAGTACGTCCAACCGGCCTCACAACCGCAGACCACGTGTAACCACGCCATGCCAGGACCTCCACATCTGGCTTCTTTACCTGTGGGATCGTCTGAGACCAGCCACCCGGACAGCTGATGAAACTGTCGGCTTGCACAACCGAAGAATTTCTGCACAAACTGAGAAACCGTCTCATGGAAGCTCTTCTGCGTGCTCGTCGTCCTCACCAGGGTCTTGACCTGATGTTAACTTTGTGAACAGCGTGCCCCATGGTGGCGGTGGAGTTATGGTATGGGCAAGCATAAGCTACGGACAACAAACACAATTGCATATTATATATGGCAATTTGAATGCACAGAGATACCGTGACGAGATCCTGAGGCCCATTGTCGCGCCATTTATCCGCCGCCATCATCTCATGTTTCAGCAGGATAATGCACGGCCTCATGTCGCAAGGATCTGTACACAATTCCTGGAAGTTGAAAAAGTTCCCAGTTCTTCCATGGCCTGCATACTCACCAGACATGTCACCCTTTGAGCCCGTTTGGGATGCTCTGGATCGACGTGTACGACAGCGCGTTACAGTTCCTGCCAATATCCAGCCACTTCGCACAGCCATTGAAGAGGAGTGGAACAACATTCCACAGGCCACAATCAACAGCCTGATCAACTCTATGCGAAGGAGATGTGTCGCGCTGCATGAGGCAAATGGTGGTCACACCAGATACTGACTGGTGTTTTGATCTACACCCCTACTTTTTTTGTTAAGGTGTCTGTACCAACAGATGCATATCTGTATTCCCAGTCATGTGAAATACATAGATTAGGGCTTAATACATTTTTCAATTGACTGATTTCCTTATATGAACTGTAACTCAGTAAAATCTTTGAAATTGTTGCATGTTGCATTTATATTTTTGTTCAGTGTACTTTAAGTGCTGCCCGTCTTCCCAGTAGCCTACTTGGTGTGTGAACTGCTGACTGCTCATAACATGCAGCTGATTGTTGGCACATCAACCAGGATTAAGGGGCAGGGCAATTTGTGACTGTTGTCGTTTTGTTAATCAGTGGCTGAATTGGAGGGGGAGTGGTTTATCCTATCCTAGGCAATCAGCAATTAGTACCGGGAGGTGTGCTTTTCACCTCTGCTAGGCAATTAGTGTTAGTACTTCAGTCTCCCATTTTCTCAGTGGCAGCTGTAAGCGGTGGCGTCTAAACAAAGACGGTTCTGCCGAGTTCAACTAGAGTTATTCGAGGAAGGAAAGGGAGGAATTCTCAACACCACTCTCACTTGAATTTCTTAGCTAGTTATTTTCAGATCTCATTTTGCTCTTTTGTAGCTTTGTCAACGATGTGTGTGTTTTCTATACCTATTCGCTCCTTTCCCTGTAGGTTTTACAGACACTCCCCACCCCTTGGCTGCAACCCTTCTAATTTAGTGTACCCTGCGTGCACAACCCATGTGGAATTCCTGGTCTCGGCAGAGTTTGGAACTGCTGATCTGCGGTCAAGAACACCAAGTTCATCTCAGCCTATGCTGCCCTTCAGTCCCTAGACTTTTTGGCCCTGGTCGTTGCAGTGGTGGCACAGGCCTACACATTTCTCCTAAATGGAGATTTTCTCTTTTCTCCCTCACTCACCTACCTGTCCTCATTTGAATTCCATGCAGTCACTGTCACTTGCCCACTCAAACATTGTCATCTATCGCACACCAGGTGCCCTTAGAGAGTTCCTCAATGAGCTTGACACCTTGATAAGCTCATTTCCCGACGATGGCTCACCGCTCTTTGTATTGGGCGACTTCAACCTCCTGACGTCTGCCTTCCATTCATTTATTTATTTCCCCTCCTTGCATCATTTAACCTCACCCTTTCCCAGTCCCCTCCCACTCACAAGGCAGGTAATACGCTTGACCTCATCTTTACTAGAGGCTGTTCGCCTACTAATCTCACTGCAACCCCCCTCCAGGTCTCCGATCCCTACTTTGTGTCAGTCTCCTTCTCCTCCAACCCTACCCACTCAACCCCTACCCAGATGGTCATGCGCCATCACAATTCTCTCTCTCCCACTACTCTCCTCTTCTATCCTATCATTTATCCCTTCTGCTAAATCATTCTCCCTCCTGTCTCCTGATTCTGCCTCTTTAACCTTACTCTCCTCCTTTTCCGCATCCTATGACTCACACTGTCCCTTTTCCTCCCGTCCGGCTCGGCCCTCCCGCTCCGTGGCTGAGTGACTCATTGCGAGTTTACAGAACAGAGCTGCAGGCAGCTGAGTGAAAATGGAGGTAAACTAAACTTGACCTTAATTAATCCACCCTTTCACTTCCCCCTCTCTACCTTATCTCCCTCTATCTGCTGCTAAAGCCACTGTCTATCACTCTACATTTTAAACTTCTGCCTCTAAGCCTAGGAACCCCCCCCACGGATGACTTTATCAACCACTTTGAAAAGAAAGTTGACGACATCTGCTCCTCATTTACTTAGCCTATTGAGTCCAATGGTCCCACTCACACAGAACTACCCCTACGCCTTGACCTCTTTCTCCTCTCTCTCCAGATGAAATCCTGCGACTAGTGAGGTCCGGCCGCCCGACAACCTGCCCGCTCGACCCCATCCGCTCCAGACCATCTCTGGAGGGGATCGGGTCGAGTGTTGGTTTCTTTAGGAGGGGAGCGACTCTGGCCATTTTGAAGTCATAGGGGATGCAGCCTGTGGTCAGGGATAAGTTGATGAGGGAAGTAAGGAATGGGAGAAAGTCTCCAGAGATGGTCTGGAGGGGATGGGGTCGAGCGGGCAGGTTGTCTGGCGGCCGGACCTCACTAGTCGCAGGATTTCATCTGGAGAGAGAGGTCAAGGCGTAGTTCTGTGTGAGTGGGACCATTGAACTCAATAGGCTAAGTAAATGAGGAGCAAACTACTTGAGCGTGCGGTCTCTGACCAACTCTCTTGCTATCTCTCTCAGAACGATCTTCTTGACCCTAACCAGTCAAGCTTCAAGGCGGGTCACTCAACCGAGACTGCTCTCCTCTGTGTCACGGAAGCTCTCCGCACTGCCAAAGCTGACTCTCTCCGCTCTCCTTTTATCCTCCTAGATCTATCCACTGCCTTTGACACCGTGAACCATCAGATCCTCCTCTCCACCCTCTCAGGGCTGGGTGTTTCAGGCTCTGCACACTCTTGGATTGCATCTTACCTGGCAGGTCGCTCGTACCAGGTGAGGTGGAGAGGATCTGTGTCTGCACCACGTACTCTCACTACTGGTGTTCCCCAGGGCTCGGTTCTAGGTCCTCTTCTCTTTATACCCCAAGTTATTTGGCTCCGTCATATCCTCACATGGTCTCTCCTATCATCCTATCACACACATCTCTGAGTGAGTGGCAGATATCTCAGCTTGGATGTCTGCCCAAGCTCAACAAGACTGAGCTGCTCTTCCTTCCGGGGAAGGACAGCCCGCTCCAAGATCTCTACATCATGGTTGACAACTCCAGTGTCCTCCGCACTTGACCCACCCCAGCACTGATTTTGCAGATAGCTACCTTGAGGGAAAAAAAATGTACTTACTATGACTGTGGTTGGCCCACCTAGCTATCTTAAGATGAATGCACTAACTGTAAGTCGCTCTGGATAAGAGCGTCTGCTAAATGACAAATGTATTAAAACATTGACGAGTACATTTGGAAATGATCAAAAACATGTTTACCAAATGTGTTTCTATTCCAAGTTTACCCATTCCCTTCATGACTGACTTACCTTTGTTTGCATTTACGCTGGAAAGGGCAAAGATAACAATGCTTCAAACTGAAAAATGCATCTGATGGTGTGTCAATCAGTAACCTTATCCTCACATCATAACACTACTCTGGATAACATGATTAATTAGTAATAACACAATAACAGGCCAGATTCATTTTCTTGTGGTTGTTATTCTCATTAAACATGTGCAAAATATCAGAGTTACACAAGCGAAATCCATAAACATAAATAACGGAAGCTAACTGAAATGTCACAAACACCTTGCAATCTCAAGACATCAGTCAAATTTGTCAAAGAACTATGAATATTACCCTGACATATTTTCACAGTTTGTCGTTATTTTTGGTGTCTGTGTTTGAAGAAATCCCTTTGGCACACAAACCTTTAACAAGTTCAGAGGTCACCTCAGAGGACTACCTGTAGCGCTGCCACAAAGCAGGGTTTGTGTGAAGGCATCCTATCATCGTTAACCTTTTCTCTGTCCATGGCATGTGGGCATTAGGGGTTACCCACCTCAACTTCCCCCCTCAAGTCAGTCAGCAGTGGGTAATTAAAACTTGAGAGATGGAATTCTACATACCATCCCCATCTTTAGTTCCATGGGTCCTAGAGCGTGTGCTGCATCAGTGAGGTATGGTGGTGATCCTCATACTCTGGCTGGCGATAGGGTATGACACCATGGGGGTGGTGGAATGGCTTATAGTGATGCCAGGCAGAGGCTGTGCCATGGATACAGCCACCGGCGCCACGGAAACAGTGACGGGCGCCATGGAGACGGGAGGCACCATGCCCTGGACGATGGTCTGAGCCAGGGCAGCTGAGAGCGGGGTGATCTCGGGGTTGAGGTGGGGCAGGGGAGCGCTGGGTGGGGCGACGTTAGATGGGGGCACTGTAGGGGCACCGGTGGGGGCCACTAGGTCCTGCTGTGTGAGGGTGACGGTACGAGGCTGCAGCCCGGTGCTACTCCGGGTGGTATGGGTCTGGGCGATGCTGTAGGAACTGACCGCGCCCACGGGGGACGCCATGGTCTGTTCAGAGGGGGCTGGGGTGGAGGACAGGGTCATCACCGACACCTTGGTCTGGCTCCGGAACTGGGCATTCTGCTCCAGCAGCACCTCGTTGGTGGCCATGAGGTTTGACACCTGAAGAAATATTAACAAGGTGTTTGAGGAGTGATCTTAAAAGTTTAATAGATACATTGTATTGTTATGTGTGGTTGTTGATTATGTGTGGAGGGTTGTTGATCATCACCTGTCTGCTAGACTGACCTGTTTCTTCAGGTCATCCACTCTCCTCCTCAGCAGGGTGTTTTCCTCCTCCAGAAACCTGTACACTAGGGGCCGGGGTGGGAGGGCCGCCTGCACCCCCAGCTCATAGTGCCCCCCTCCGTTTCCGTCCAGCCGGAGCCCCTCCAGCCTGCGTCTCTTCAGCTGCAGCATTGTGTGGTCCACAGGGGCTTCCAGGGGCAATGTCTCATACAGTCCGCTCTCAAACAGGGGATCGTACACCGAGCAGGGGCCCCTGTCAAAACGACGCGGTCCTGAGGCCCCCATTGAGAGGCAACCCCCAATCCCACTTACCCCTACTCCTCCCACCCCTGAGATACCCGGGTCTCTGCAACCCCCTAGGCTGGGGAAGCCCATCCCCATCATGTTGCCCCCACCTCCACCCCCCACCAGTCCAGCCATGCCCCCACAGGCACCCACCCCAACCCCTCCGACCCCGCCGCCTGTGTTCACCATCCCACTGGCCCCTGGGCCCAACACGCCCCCCACACCCACCCTTGCCGGCTCATACTCGTTGTCCTTCTTGACGTGGCGGAACTTACACTTGTTGCCCCGCTGGCACTCACCCTTCAGAAAGTCCCTGCAGATGGGGACCTCCCCTCGGCTGTGGGGGAGGTCCATGGGGGACAGGCCCAGTCCTGCAGCCACTTTCCCCCTCAGCCTGAGGGGTAGCTCCCCTGACTTCTTATAGTAGTCCTCATCCTCCTTGGAGCCGTGGACAAAGCGGCAGCTAGAGCGGACACACTCCTTGTTCTGGTGGTCGTGGCAGAACACAAACTCGTTCTTCTGCACCCCGAGGTCCGGCACCTCATTGAAGTCGGGGTGTTTGAAGCGGCAGCGTTTGCCCCTCTTACACACGTTCCTCAAGAAGTCTCTGCAGACCCCGTCCGGGGCCGGTCCTGACTCCGGGCCCCTGGCTCCACCTCCCCCACAGTTGTTCCCATTCCCCAGGGCCCCTCCTCCACCCATGCCCCCAGAACCACAGCCACTGTCTTCACCTCCTGCGGACCCCCCCCAGCCCTCTCCCGTGCGCCCTCCTAAACCAGACCCACCTTCCTCGCCCACACTAGTACCCACCCCGCCGCTGCTGCTCCCACCACCACCTGACAGGTAGGTGCTGTCCCGGTCAGGCATGGCGCTTGGCCCAGCGCAAGGGGAACACAGCACTCATGTGTGTGGGCGAATGACTTATTCTGAAAGCCTTTTCTGTTCCATGATAATGACTGTAGCTCCGAAGCTCTTTGGACCAATGCAATCCTTTACCCTGGCATCTGAAAGATACATGTTAAGTTGGTTGTTTTATTATATTGTTAGTGACAGTTACCTAGCTAAGATAGTTAAATAAATCTACACATAGACAATGGGGGGCTTTACAAGTAGGCTGTCATTGTAAATAATAATGTATTCTTAACTGACTTGCCTAATTAAATATTGGTTAAATAAAAATAAAATAAACAATCTCTGTTGCGACTAACATAGCTAGTTAGTCTTGGCTATAGCTAACACTCTCTGGCTGTTTGGGAGGTAAATAGCAACCTTGGACCTAACTAGCTGGTTAGTTAAACAACTTGTTAACTAGCGACATAACGTTAGGTCCTGGGCCCATCATGGCCCAGGTTGCTTAGCCGGGAGGATAGCTGAAGGAGAACTCGCTAGCTATAGCTATTCATCTAGCTAGCCAACCGGGCGTATTTCTATTGTGGTTAACTAGCTAACGCAACGGTACAAGCTGCAAAGTCACAACATGGTACAATTGTGCAAGCAAACTAGCTACAGGCATTCAGCTACACAGTGTGTTGAAGGATTCTGGTTACACAGCTAACTTTAGCTATCTACCTATGATTAGCTAACGTTAGCCGTCAAAGAACTTACCAAGGAAGGAACGGTGTATTGCCTACTTTCGCTGTCAGCTGATGGGATTTCTATTTTACGAATGTGAGACAAACGTTGAACTATCATTCCTATGGGCTTTTTCAACACATTATCGTGGTTTTAATTGCTGTTGACCAGTCGTGTTGTTTGGTCCTCCAAAGACTCAAAACAAAACCACCAGAAAAGAAGAATTTCTACCTCAACTGTTCCAAAATGTTTTCACAAGTCGTCCTGCAGATTTGCTGCCATCTACTAGACATAAGTGATGAAAACAAACACCAAACCTGCTGCGCCTGCGCTAAATCTTCTTCTTCTATGATATCATGGTGGTCCACAAACAATTGTTGAAGTGCATGCCGCCACCTACTGTGCTGGGATGTACGATCAATCATGATCTGCCCAATTCTGTACTACCAAATAAATCCCTAACTTCTCCCAGGTTCCCCTTGAGCCTGTGTAGGGATCAGATCTGTTTAATTTTTAACAGAAAACTAGTTTGATTTAGTTTATTTATACATTTTTTGGTAGTTTGGTATTTTTTATTTTTGTTAATTTATTTAAATTTTATATATACACTACCAGCCAAAAGTTTGGAAACACCTACTCATTCAACGGTTTTTCTTTATTTTTGTTACTATTTTTTACATTGTAGAATAATAGTGAAGACATCAAAACTAGGAAATAACAAATAGCCACCCTTTGCCTTGATGACAGCTTTGCACAATCTTGACATTCTCCATTTTGGAGAATGACTGATTGTCAGAACTCTACTAAGAGTGGGATGTTAAAGCCTTGAAGTTGACCATTAAAACCTCTAAAATGTAGGGTCCCCTTAATAGGGGACCTTGATATACATTTTTTATTTAATGTTGTCTAAAATGAGAAAGGTAGAGCCTATCCGTGAATACAGGGTGTCTGCTGAAGGCGGGAGATCTTGGCTTTCCAGCCATACCAATCTTTGGTGTGACTTAGTACCATATATGAGCATATGCCATAAATGGCAGGCCACTCCCATGAACCCTTTCAAGATGGCTGCTACCTACAGTCAGGTTAGTGTGGAGACGCGAAAACGATATAAATCTTGAACAACGTTGATATGTGCTGAAAGCTAAGACTCCACAGAGCATTAGGATATATTACAGTGGGGGAAAAAAGTATTTAGTCAGCCACCAATTGTGCATGTTCTCCCACTTAAAAAGATGAGAGAGGCCTGTAATTTTCATCATAGGTACACGTCAACTATGACAGACACATTGATTTAAAAAAATCCAGAAAATCACATTGTAGGATTTTTAATGAATTTATTTGCAAATTATGGTGGAAAATAAGTATTTGGTCACCTACAAACAAGCAAGATTTCTGGCTCTCACAGACCTGTAACTTCTTTAAGAGGCTCCTCTGTCCTCCACTCGTTACCTGTATTAATGGCACCTGTTTGAACTTGTTATCAGTATAAAAGACACCTGTCCACAACCTCAAACAGTCACACTCCAAACTCCATTATGGCCAAGACCAAAGAGCTGTCAAAGGACACCAGAAACAAAATGGTAGACCTGCACCAGGCTGGGAAGTCTGAATCTGCAATAGGTAAGCTGCTTGGTTTGAAGAAATCAACTGTGGGAGCAATTATTAGGAAATGGAAGACATACAAGACCACTGATAATCTCCCTCGATCTGGGGCTCCACGCAAGATCTCACCCCGTGGGGGTCAAAATGATCACAAGAACGGTGAGCAAAAATCCCAGAACCACACGGGGGGACCTAGTGAATGACCTGCAGAGAGCTGGGACCAAAGTAACAAAGCCTACCATCAGTAACACACTACGCCGCCAGGGACTAAAATCCTGCAGCGCCAGACGTGTCCCCCTGCTTAAGCCAGTACATGTCCAGGCCCGTCTGAAGTTTGCTAGAGTGCATTTGGATGATCCAGAAGAGGATTGGGAGAATGTCATATGGTCAGATGAAACCAAAATATAACTTTCTGGTAAAAACTCAACTCATCGTGTTTGGAGGACAAAGAATGCTGAGTTGCATCCAAAGAACACCATACCTACTGTGAAGCATGGGGGTGGAAACATCATGCTTTGGGGCTGTTTTTCTGCAAAGGGACCAGGACGACTGATCCGTGTAAAGGAAATAATGAATGGGGCCATGTATCGTGAGATAGAATGGCGAGTGGCCTAGGATTAAAAATCCTACAATGTGATTTTCTGGATTTTTTTTCTCCACATTTTGTCTGTCATAGTTGACGTGTACCTATGATGAAAATTACAGGCCTCTCTCATCTTTTTAAGTGGGAGAACTTGCACAATTGGTGGCTGACTAAATACTTTTTTCCCCCACTGTATGTCGACCTGTGACCTACCATTATCGATCATCAGCCCCAGAGAGTCAAGTAGTTAATTTTATACTTATTTTTCACTATACAACAAACATCTTACAAGGCACCTGACTACAGCTTATCACCTATTGTAAGAACTATTGCAGAGGATAAAGTTGGATATGGAAAACATTGTTCATTACATTTCTATTTGTTTCCATAGTCACCAATTAAAGTTTAAATCTGCAACATATTCTTACATTTCAAATAGATAAAGCAATGGCAAAAACAAATCTACATCACAATTTTTTGCAAATCTGCATACAGTAATTGTTTCATAATTTACCCACAGACATTACATGAATAGAAAGACTTCGGAAAGTATTCAGACCCCTTGACTTTTTCCACATTTTGTTACGTTACAGCCTTATTCTAAAATTGATTAAATAAATAAAAATCCTGATCAATCTACAGACAATACCCCATAATGACAAAGCGAAAACAGGTTTTTAGAAATGTTTGCAAATGTATACAAAATGAAAAACAGACATACCTTATTTACATACGTTTTCAGACCCTTTGCTATGAGACTCCAAATTGAGCTCAGGTGCATCCTGTTTCCATTGATCATCCTAAGAGATGTTTCTACAACTTGATTGGAGTCCACCTGTGGTAAATTCTATTGATTGGACATGATTTGGAAAGGCACACACCTGTTTATATAAGGTCCCACAGTGTACAGTGCATGTCAGAGCAAAAACCAAGCCATGAGGTCAAAGGAATTGTCAAGGAATTGTCAGTGGAGCCCCGAGACAGGATTGTGTCAAGGCACAGATCTGGGGAAGGGTATAAAAAAATTTCTGCAGCACTGTCAAGAGCATTCTTAAATGGAAGAAGTTTAGAACCACCAAGACTCTTCCTAGAGCTGGCCGCCTGGCCAAACTGAGCAATCGGGGGAGAAGGGCCTTGGTCAGGGAGGTGACCAAAAACCAGATGGTCACGCTGACAGAGCTCTAGAGTTCCTCTGTGAAGATGGGAGAACCTTCCAGAAGGACAACCATCTCTGCAGCAGACGGAAGCCACTCCTCAGTAAAAGGCACATGACAGCCCGCTTGGAGTTTGCCAAAAGGCACCTAAAGACTCTCAGACCATGAGAAACAAGATTCTCTGGTCTGATGAAACCAAGATTGAACTCTTTGGCCTGAATGCCAAGCGTCACGTCTGGAGGAAACCTGGCACCATCCCTATGGTGAAGCATGGTGGTGGCAGCATCATGCTGTGGGGGTGTTTTTCAGCGGCAGGGACTGGGAGACTAGTCAGGATCGAGGCAAAGATGAACGGAGCAAAGTACAGAGAGATCCTTGATGAAAACCTGCTCCAGAGCGCTCAGGACCTCAGACTGGGGTGAAGGATCACCTTCCAACAGGACAACGACCCTAAGCACACAGTCAAGACAATGCTAAGCACAAGGCAAGTGGCTTCGGGACAAGTCTATGAATATCCTTGAGTGGCCCAGCCAGAGCCCAGACTGGAACCCGATCGAACATCTCTGGAGAGACCTGATAGAGCTTGAGAGGATCTGCAGAGAAGAATGGGAGAAACTCCCCAAATACAGGTGTGCCAAGCTTGTAGCGTCATACCCAAGAATATTCGAGGCTGTAGTTGCTGCCAAAGGTGCTTCAAAGTACTGAGTAAAGGGTCTGAATACTTATGTAAATATGACATTTCTGTTTTTAATTTTTTATAAATTAGCACAAAAAAAACACAACTGTTTTGGCTTTGTCATTATGGGGTATTGTGTGTAGATTAATGAGAAAAACATAAGACTGTAACCTAACAACATGTGAAAAAAGTCAAGGGGTCTGAATACTTGGTCCTCTGTAGCTCAGCTGGTAGAGCATGGCGCTTGTAACGCCAAGGTAGTGGGTTCGATCCCCGGGACCACCCCATACACAAAAAAAAAAAAGCATCCGCTAAATGGCATATTATTATTATTATTACTTTCCGAAGGCACTGTATAAAGAGTGGTGTGATAGGGTAGATCCTCATCAAGGCCCTCTGAGCACAGAAGGTGATCTGGAGCGTAGTGGTCCTCTTGAAGAGTGGCGTGATCGCAGTGTTTCCCAACCCTGATTATTATTATTATTATTATTATTATCTCGAGTACCCCCAACAGTACACACTTTCGTTGTAGCCCTTAACAAACACACCTCATTCAACTCATTGAGGGCTTGATGATTAGTTGACAAGTTGAATCAGGTGTGCTTGTCCAGGGTTACCATAAAAAGTTGTGCTGTTGGGGGTACTTGAGGACCAGGGTTGGGAAACACTGCCATGATGGGTCAGATCTGCAGTGAAGAGAATCAGCGCATTACAACTTTGTCAAGTTGAGATTTTAAAATAACTACAAAAGGACCTTCCTGAAGAAACTTTGTAGACTCAGCTGGCTAAAAGTATTTCCATGGTACTAGTTGAAGAAGTTTGTGGCAGTTATAGCTTAGAGATGTCTTACAGTAAGCATAAAAATATAATAAAATAAATTAACTATTGGCATAATGTGGGCATGCAGGACACGACAGAACAGTAATGCACAGTAAAAAATATCTTTAACAGTCAGAACTAGTAAAACTGTCTCATCGTCCATGTCAAATGTCTCAACTGCTCACATTTACTTACCAATTACAATGGAGCACACACGAGTGGTAGCAAAGACATGTTTGCTCCTCTGTCCCTTCATATTGAAGTGGGACATTAATTCATAGGTCATCAATCTGAAACATTTTAAGAAAGAGGATATCAAAATTAGACAGTAGTTGGATAATGACAATTTGTAAGTAATGTCAATGGTAAAGTTTTGCTTAATCCTAATACATGTTGTCAGGGGCGGTGTGTTCAATAGGGCGATATGGGCGACGCACTGCCAAACGGGAAAAGGAAGGGATTTTTTTTCTAATCAATTATATCACGGCAACAGTAGTTATCAGTGTTGTAATCTAGACGTCTGATCTGCCACAGTGCCACTAAATGTCCAATCAGGCTAAAGTCGTGCTTCAAATGGCCCCCCCTTTTGGGGGCGATTTCAGTCAGGTTGAAAATCGCCCAGAAGTCTGTCATAGACTCCCATGTAAAATCTATTTTTTTCAAATATCAGAGCTTTCAATACAATCTCTATGGGTTTCTGAGGGCTTTCACTTACGCGCTTTCGTCATACGTAACGTAACCATGAACGTAACTAAGAAAAGAGCGGGTAGCCTCATCAATCAATTCACGTACTACTATCAAGATGGCTATAGCGTTCAGTGCAACTCGATTGTCTCTTTGAAATAAGTTACTTTTTGTCGGCGAACAAATCAAGATAAATTGGCAACGAAACAATTAGGACCTCCCAGACCAAATTTAATAATTCAACAGGTTTCTACTAAAGGGGGGAAGTCCTACACCTGAGGATTTTCCAAAAATTGGTACGAACGAAAAACCTGGCTAGCAGGCTGCGATGTAGCTAATGCAGTCTTCTGCTACCCCCTGCTTACTCTTTCACCCTGAAGGCGGCACGGCAGACAGCACCGCTTGGACAGCGACTGGTGTGTAACGGACATGCACCATCTTTCATCTTTCTTTGAGATTGTCTGATTTGGGGAGAGTGAACATTCCCACTCAACTGGATGAGGGATACAGGCTAGCTGTCCGCCGCCACAACGATGAGGTTAGTGTTGATAATCACAAGTTTACTGGAGAACTGAAACTGACAAGGCTGACAAGATAGGACCCTTTTGTCCATTGTTATTGGATAGGAACAGAACTTATAACCAGCTCCTGACCTAAATAGATCTTAGCACAACATTTTACTCAACATATCATATTCCATATTCACTATAACAAATATATTTACTACGACATTAGCAAGAACCGCCACATCCTCAGCCGGCTAATCCAGTGTGTGAAGTTTTGCGGAGTGTTTGAGTTAGCTTTGCGAGGCAAAGATGAAACTGAGGGCTCCACCAACCCTGGTAAGCCAACACTTTTGAGATCAGTCAATAAATGCTTCTGGTATTGACTTATATGCTGCCCCTGTCTTCATGTTGTTGCTGGACATATCTTTTTTAAAATGTGTGTAGGTCACCTAAATCATCAGAAAAATGGCCCCCCCTGAGAATTTTTTCAGGAGCCGCCACTGCATGTTGTAATATTCAAACAACTTTCTATAAACACACCGCTCCATAATCCGGAGGACTTTGTCCCGTACAGATGTTCCCCCAACTGAAGACAGCTTGGCAGTCTTTAAAAAAGAAAGGTAAATGCAAAAATGTAAGTATGTGTAAAGAGGCAATAAGGAGACAATAAAATATTATCTTTTTCAAAAGTTGTCTCATATCATTCCTGCAACAAACATTCTTAGAATTGGGTGTAATTGGCAAATCTCTTCTTCTCTGCAACTGCGCATGTGTGTGAGTTTGAGTGAGCGACAGGGAGAATGAGCCAGAGAGAAATGGGAGAAACTTTACATGACTCACCAAGGGAGGTGTCTGTTGAATCAGAACACAATGATTTTGCACCTGAAAAAAAAGGGTGAGTTAAAATAGGATTTGATTTGCTTTACAAACTTATATCATTAGAAGCGGTGCTATTTCAATTGGATCTATTTACAGAAAAAAGGGTTCCAAAAGGGTGCTTCAGCTGTCCCCATAGGAGAACCCTTTTTGGTTCCAGGTAAGAGCCCTTTTGGTTCCAGGTAGAACTCTTTTGGGTTCCAGGTAGAAACCTCTGTGGAAAGGGTTCTACCTGGAACCCAAAATAGTTCTACATGGAACCAAAAATGGTTCTTCAAAGGGTTATCCTATGGGGATAGCCAATGAACCCTTTAAGGTTCTAGATACAGTGCCTTGTAAAAAATATTCATCCCCCTTGGCGTTTTTCCTATTTTGTTGCATTACAACCTGTAATTTAAATTGATTTTTATTTGGATTTCATGTAATGGACATACACAAAATAAATAACGGAATAGTGGTGCGTGCATATGTATTCACCCCCTTTGCTATGAAGCCCCTAAATAAGATCTGGTGCAACCGATTACCTTCAGAAGTCACATAATTAGTTAAATAAAGTCCACCTGTGTGCAATCTAAGTTTCACATGATCTGTCACATGATCTCAGTATATATACACCTGTTCTGAAAGGCCCCAGAGTCTGTAACACAATTAAGCAAGGGGCACCACCAAGCAAGCGGCACCATGAAGACCAAGGAGCTCTCCAAACAGGTCAGGGACAAAGTTGTGGAGAAGTACAGATCAGGGTTGGGTTAAATTTGTTTTATCTGAAACGTTGAACATCCCATGGAGCACCATTAAATCCATAAAAAAATGGAAAGAATGTGGCACCACAACAAACCCGCCAAGAGAAGGCCACCCACCAAAACTCACGGACCAGGCAAGGAGGGCATTAATCAGAGAGGCAACAAAGAGACCAAAGATAACCCTGAAGGGGATCCAAAGCTCCACAGCGGAGATTGGAGTATCTGTCCATAGGACCACTTTAAGCCGTACACTCCACAGAGCTGGGCTTTACGGAAGAGTGGCCAGAAAAAAGCCATTGCTTAAAGAAAAAAATAAGCAAAACGTTTGGTGTTCGCCAAAAGGCATGTGGGAGACTCCCCAAACATATGGAAGAAGGTACTCTGGTCAGATGAGACTAAAATTTAGCTTTTTGTCCATCAAGGAAAACGCTATGTCTGGCGCAAACCCAACACCTCTCATCACCCCGAGAACACCATCCCCACAGTGAAGCATGGTGGTGGCAGCATGCTGTGGGGATGTTTTTCATCGGCAGGGACTGGGAAACTGGTCAGAATTGAAGGAATGATGGATGGCGCTAAATACAGGGAAATTCTTGAGGGAAACCTGTTTCAGTCTTCCAGAGATTTGAGACTGGGATGGAGGTTCACCTTCCAGCAGGACAATGACCCTAAGCATACTGCTAAAGCAACACTCGAGTGGTTTAAGGGGAAACATTTAAATGTCTTGGAATGGCCTAGTCAAAGCCCAGACCGCAATCCAATTGAGAATCTGTGGTATGACTTAAAGATTGCTGTACACCAGCGGAACCCATCCAACTTGAAGGAGCTGGAGCAGTTTTGCCTTGAAGAACGGGCAAAAATCCCAGTGGCTAGATGTGCCAAGCTTATAGAGACATACCCCAAGAGACTTGCAGCTGTAATTGCTGCAAAAGGTGGCTCTACAAAGTATTGACTTTGGGGGGGGGTGAATAGTTATGCACGCTCAAGTTTTCTGTTTTTTTGCCTTATTTCTTGTTTGTTTCACAATAAAAAATATTTTGCATCTTCAAAGTGGTAGGCATATTGTGTCAATCAAATTATACAAACCCCCCAAAAATCCATTTAAATTCCAGGTCGTAAGGCAACAAAATAGGAAAAATGCCAAGGGGGGTGAATACTTTCGAAAGCCACTGTAGCCTGATCTTACACTCCTACAAAAAAAGGTGCTATCATGGGCATCTGAATAGCATGTCTCTTGGTGAATCCAGTCTCAGTGAGACCTGATGCAGATATTTTTTTTAGTGATCATCAGCATAGCTAGCACACACCTAGCTCTTACAAAGCTGGTTAATAGGAATCAATACACATTGAAGATCAGAGTATCAAACAAAATTAAAATAAAACATTTTGCACACAAAACTTATTGTCAATGAGTATAGATTTAAGGAGGGGTGGTTCTGCTCTCTCCTTTCCCTGGGGTGTGGCAGAATAGGTCACTGGTAACTGAGTGGGTGGCCAAGCACTGCTGTAGAAGCCATGCATCCGGTCATTGACATGTTTCAGGAACTGTAAAGACAGAGAGACGAATCATGATTAACCATGACCTAAGGCACAGGTGTCAATCTCATTCCATTGAGGGCCGAGTGGTTGTGGATTTTCGCTCCTCCCTTGTACTTGATTGATGTGTTAAGATCACTAATTAGTAAGGAACTCCCCACACCTGGTTGTCTAGGGCTTAAAACAAAAGCCTGCAGACACTAGGCCCTACATGGATGAGTTTGACACCTCTGACCTAAGGTCTTCAATAAGTTAAACTTAACCTAGCAAGTACAACGTCTCAGCAGTATGGCAGTCAGGCAGACCGAGAGAGATAGAGAGAGCCTATGTTTTGCTGTCTATTTACATGTCTTAGTCAGCAGGCTGGATAACTTCTGTACCCTTTGTTCCCTCCTCCATCCTTCCATCCAAGCTAGACGATTCCTGCAAAAAAAAAGAATCAAGAATTGAAAAATGCATGCTAAAACAGTTATAATTTTAAAAGATACAAAAGCGGTAATTAGAAATAACAATGTGATATAATGACAATTTTAAAAGTTTCTATGAAAATGTAAATCAGATTAAAACAACAGTTGGACGAATCCTATAGCCTTCTTAGACTCAACAACTCTGAA
>NW_025535323.1:90000-105488 GCF_020615455.1 Coregonus clupeaformis | reverse complement strand
ATTAAGTCATTGTCAAGTTCGTTTAAGGACGGGTCAGACCAAGGCGCAGCGTGAAATGCGTACATGTTTATTTAAATGATAAACACACGACAAAACAACAAACCAACGAAACGTGAAGTCCTAAGGCTACACATAAAACAAGCCTACTCACGGAACAAGATCCCACAACTAACAAGTGCCAATAGGCTGCCTAAGTATGATCCCCAATCAGAGACAACGAGCAACAGCTGTCTCTGATTGGGAATCACACCCGGCCAAACACAGAACTACAACACCTAGACTGAAACATAGAAAACACACCATAGAACACCACACCCTGACTCAACATATAAGAGTCCCCTGAGTCAGGATGTGACAGTACCCCCCCACAAAAGGTGCGGACTCCGACCGCACAACCTTTACATATATTTGGGTAGGGGCCGGGTGGGCATTCCACCTCGGAGGCGGATCCGGCTCCGGGCGTGACGACCACATACTCTCCGCCTCCCTGTTGCGTCCCTGGTCTGGTCTGGACCTCGGCACGCTGCTTCCCCTCTCCTTCCTCCCACGATACTCCAAGCCCTGTCTGGACCCTGGTGTGGGAGACCCCGAACCTGGAGAGGGGCTGACGTCTGGGTCTGGACTGGAACCGCTGACCGGAGCTGGACCGGGCACCGGTGGAGCGGACTGCTCCGGACTGGAGCCGCTGACCGGAGCTGGACTGGGCACCGGTGGAGCGGACTACTCTGGCTCCGGAGTGGAGCCGCTGACCGGAGCTGTACTAGGCACCGGTGGAACGGACTGCTCTAGCTCCGGAGTGGAGCAGCTGACCGGAGCTGGATCAGGCACCGGTGGAGCGGACTGCTCTGGCTCCGGAGTGGAGCTGCTGACCGGAGCCGGACTAGGCACCGGTGGAACGGACTGCTCTAGCTCCGGAGTGGAGCAGCTGACCGGAGCTAGATCAGGCATCGGTGGAGCGAACTGCTCTGGCTCCGGACTGGAGCTGCTGACCGGTGACGGACCAGGAACCGGTGGAACGGGCCGTGCCGGACTGGACACACGCATCACTGGTCTGGTGCGAGGAGCAGGAACGGGCCGGGCCGGACTGGCGACACGCACCACTGGCTTGGTGCGGGGAGCAGGAACGGGCCAGGCCGGACTGGGAACACGCACCACTGGCTTGGTGCGGGGAGCAGGAACGGGCCGGGCCGGACTGGGAACACGCACCACAGGCCTGGTGCGAGGAGCAGGAACGGGCCGGGCCGGACTGGGAACACGCACCACTGGCTTGGTGCGAGGTACAGGAACGGGCCGGGCCGGACAGGGAACACGCACTACTGGCCTGGTGCGAGGAGCAGGAACGGGCCGGGCCGGACTGGCGACACGCACCACAGGTCTGGTGCGAGGAGCAGGAACGGGCCGGGCCGGACTGGGAACACGCACCACTGGTCTGGTGCGAGGAGCAGGAACGGGCCGGGCCGGACTGGGAACACGCACCACTGGCTTGGTGCGGGGAGCAGGAACGGGCCGGGCCGGACTGGAGACACGCACCACAGGTCTGGTGCGAGGAGCAGGAATGGGCATGGCCGGACTGGGAACACGCACCACTGGTCTGGTGCGAGGAGCAGGAACAGGCCGGGCCGGACTGGGAACACGCACCACTGGCTTGGTGCGGGGAGCAGGAATGGGCCGGGCCGGACTGGAGACACGTACCACAGGTCTGATGCGAGGAGCAGGAATGGGCAGGGCCGGATTGGGAACACGCACCACTGGTCTGGTGCGAGGAGCAGGAACGGGCCGGGCCGGACTGGGAACACGCACCACTGGTCTGGTGCGAGGAGCAGGAACGGGCCGGGCCGGACTGGGAACACGCACCACTGGCCTGGTGCGAGGAACAGGAACGGGCCGGGCCGGACTGGGAGCATGCACCACAGGCCTGGTGCGAGGAGCAGGAACGGGCCGGACCGGACTGGGAAGGTGCACTGGTGACACAGCGCGTATCTCTGCATACCTGGGTTCCTTTATTAACCCCCGCTCCTTATGCTGCCTAACCAGCTCCTCTCTCCGTGCCTCTACTTCCTCCTTCTCCCTACGAGCCTCCTGCAGTGCCTCCTCTTGAATGGATCTCTCACGCTCTATTCTAGCTATCAGCCCCCGTAATATGGTGGCCTCCTCTCTTACCCTGCCGATCCGATCCTTCTCTCTCTCTCTCGGCACTCCTCCTCCAGTGAGGACTCCTCCGGGAGCCCCCACGAGTTAGGGAACAGAAATTCATCGTCGTCGTCATCCTCCGACTCCTCAGTACAGAACTGTTCCCACTCTTCTTCCCATGGTCGTAGGGACTCAATCTGGAAACCCACCGGGTGCAGTGGTCGGGGCTCTTCTCTCTCGCTCCCCGACCACCCCTTTAGCCCCCCCCCAAATGTTTTATTGGGGATGCTTCTCAGGCTTCCTCCTCGGCCGGCTTCTGTGTTGCCGTTGCTCCTCTCCTGCCTGGGCTTCCTTCTTCGCCCAGGGTCCTTTTCCCGCAAATATCTCCTCCCAAGACCAAATCCTCCCCACCTGTGTCCAGGGTGTTCGGTCCTCCTGGGCACGCTGCTTGGTCCGTGTTTGGTGGGATCTTCTGTCACGTTCGTTTAAGGACGGGTCAGACCAAGGCGCAGCGTGAAATGCGTACATGTTTATTTAAATGATAAACACACGACAAAACAACAAACCAACGAAACGTGAAGTCCTAAGGCTAAACACAATACAAGCCTACTCACGGAACACGATCCCACCACTAACGAGTGCCAATAGGCTGCCTAATTATGATCCCCAATCAGAGACAACGAGCAACAGCTGCCTCTGATTGGGAACCACACCCGGCCAAACACAGAACTACAACACCTAGACTGAAACATAGAAAACACACCATAGAACACCACACCCTGACTCAACATATAAGAGTCCCCTGAGTCAGGGCGTGACAGTCATTACTCTTCACCAGTGTCTCCAGGTGTGCAGATACCCCATACTTCGTTTTAAATGGTACATTACTAGTGAGAAAGCCTTCATGAACCCAGGCTGAACCTTTTGAGTGCGTTTATTTTTATGTGACTGTGTTTGAGCGTCCCTAGGATAGGATTCACTTTCTGTTTCTCCAGAGAAGAGAGGAGAGTGCACTTCCTCGGGCCATGGACTATCTACACTCAGAGGCAGATACACACTTGCCCCCCCAGTACACACACTCTCGAGGAGCTCTCTGTCCAGCTCAAAGCTTAGCTCGGACTTCCGTGCATTAACCCCTCTCTCTTCAGTCACTATGTTGTTTAGACAGCTCCCTCTCTCCTTCTCTCTTTCTCTCCCCCTCCCTGACCCTCATCCAACAAGTTGTGTGGTGTGTGGGTCTATGTGTGTGTCTGTATGTCTCTGTGTGTGTGTTTCCGTACAGTATATGTGTCTGTGTGTGTGTGGGATTCTTTCCACTTCCGAGGCGATAGGAGTCAAAAAGAGGTGGAAGTTCAGTTTGGGATAGATGATTCCATTTAGCTTCAGACAGGTGTGACCTCTCCAACTATCCCCCTTGTCGACCTGGACTGGTCAAACAGCCGTCACTAATCATGGCCATGAGAGAGGGTGACACTTCCACTTGATGGAATGGGGCTGGTGAATATGGCAGTGCACCACACACATAAATATATGCAATTTTGTTAGTACATACACACATACACACACACTCTCTCACACACACACACACACACACAAACAAACACAAACGAGAATCCAGTGGACACACACACACAGTGGTAAGTGCATCAGGAGTCGTCAGGGCCTTGTTTGTTATAAGGGAGGGGGATAACAGGGGGAAGTAGAAAATGGAGTGGCTTCTGTCTCACTTTTCACTCCAGGCAAACACATATTAGTCAGAGTGACAAAGACGATCAGATAACCATCAACTGAGCTGCCAAGGATCTCACCTCTAGAGAGGCCCCCTGAACACACACACACACACACACACACACACACATACACACAAGTCCATCCTTACCAGTTACATTCATGAGCCTCTAACAATGGGGTGCTAAACTCTTAAAAAAACACACACAATACCAGTCTCTATAGGATTCACCCTTCAAACCGATGCACAGTGGCTGAGATGGACACCTACACACCTTAGGACACAGGTAATGGGAACACTCCTTCTAGGTATATAGGGTTGCAAACTAGTGGTAATTTACCAAAGGTACCAGAATGTTCAATAATTTTGGTAATTAACAGGTAATTTTTGTCAATATATGGAAACTTTGGTAATTTATACTTTTAATTGTATTCATATAAAATATATAACAAATCTTAATCTGTGCCCATATTGTAAATTAGTTTCTAGTGGATAGACTTTAATAACCATGTTATGTTTCAAGAGAAAATAGCCTAATTAATGAAAAAAGTATCTAATCAACAATGACATAACTTGTAATTAACTCTGCAACTCTTCCATCTATTTACTTTTTTCACAACTGCCACCAGTTCAGCCCCAAAGGACTTACAACAAAGATATAACGTTATTGACATAGTAAAATGAACCCTCATATTAAACACCAACGGTATTCACTAAGTTGATTAGTTATATTTTGGATAATGGTTTACAGATTTGTCATTCTATTTTTCATATTTAAAACATCTTATTTTATTATTTTATATATTTCACGTTATTAAAAGTTCCTAAAATCCTTGAAAGTTTCAAAAAATTCCAGTAGTTTACTGGTAAATTTCAAAAGTTACCAGTAACATTCCCTCCCTTTGCAACCCTATAGGTATAGAATGAGTTACTAATTTGAAACAGAATTTGGCCAGTTCCATTTCAATTCAACCATGTACCTTATCTGCAGTTACCATGTACAGCTGAGTAATTACATTACCTTTTAAATAAACCTTTCGCAACACAGATTCCGAGCACACGGCAATGCATTCTGATGCACACACACTCACTCTGTCTCTCTATCTCTCTCTCTCTCTTTCAGTCTCCACACACACGCACGAACACACATAGAGTCACTTCAAAGTAGCCCCCTCAGCCCCAGGCCTAAAGCCCCCGTATTCATTCCCAGATGGGAAGAAGGAAAGAAAGAAAAGAGGTAGGAAAGGAAGGGTGAAATACCTGCAGGGGTCAACCCAGGTGAACTATAATGGAGGCTTTCCCTTTCATACCACTGCGGGTCAAACACACACAAATGCATGCATGCACACACACACACATATAGTCACACACACTCAACCACATCATCCATACATAAACATATGTGGAAGAAGATGTTTGAAGAGAGAGCAGTGCGGTCCCCTGGGCTTCTCTGTCTTCACCTCCCACTCACACTGCCCCTCCAGGAAGGGGGGTACACAGGTGATTCCTCCCCCAGTTTCAGAGGCCTTCTCTGGTGTGCTGACAGCTCCATGGCCCCTGGAGTATCCTCTGTCCTTTCCTATCCTGGGTCACCCGCAACCTAACCCTTGGGATAACTATAATGTGTGTGTGTGTGTATGTATTTGTGTGTGTGTGAAAGTGTGTGTCTCATTGGGTCATGTGAAGGGGTACTGTGACGGGCTGTGTATTTGTGTGTGTATGATGTGGTCAATGACAGGAGGGGGCGAGAGGTCACACACACACACACAAACAAACCCCACATTGTACCCCCCTCTCTGGAGTGACAACAAAGGAAAGGAGAGGAGAAGAGAAACCATTTACCTGAACCACTGCTCCTTAAAGCTAGGGGCTCAACACCACCTTCTGTTAGTGCCTCCCTTCATCCTGACTCCCTCCCTCCCTCCCTTCCACCCTCCCTCCCTTCATCCTCCCACCCTCCCTCCCTCCCGCCACATCCCTGATCACTCCTTTGTCGGGGTGGACAAAAGGAAGGAGAGAGGGAGAGGTAAACGAGGCGACTCACCTGATAAGAGAATGAATGATTCCGTTCACTGTGGCATGTGGAAGAGAAAAGAGAAAAGAGGAGATGGGGTGGGAGGAAGACTTTATATTGAGGGCTATAGGTTATGCTCAATTATCTTAAAGACATGCTCCAGAACTTTGGCGACCAGTAAGTCTTTTTTTAAACCTACAGCTTTGGGCTGGATGTGTCAATGTGTAGTTCATACATGCATAATCAATGAGCAGAATTACTGTTTTACCTCAATTAGCCACGAAATCCCTAATTTGAAAGCAACTGTTTACTAGAAGCTGTTTAGCGCCATTTTCCCTACATTTTCCCTCACGTGGGCCAGCCCACTAGCAATTCAAATGGTTTGGCCCCTCGCCATTTGAGTGACAGCTAGCAAGATGCACACACAGCAGAGTGAGAGAGAGAGAGCAATGACATGGTGCACATATCTGCACTTATCGACGTAGTATGCAATTTTCGTGAGCGCTACTTACAGAACTCTGTAGCTCAGCTGGTAGAGCACGGCGCTTGTAACGCCAAGGTAGTGGGTTCGATCCCCGGGACCACCCATACACAAAAATGTATGCACGCATGACTGTAAGTCGCTTTGGATAAAAGCGTCTGCTAAATGGCATATTATTATTATTATTATTAACTACTGGCTAAAAAGTATACAAAAGTACCGGAGAATCTCTTTAAATGTCTTATTGTTTGTTTGCTGTGGCTTGTGGCTAGTAGTGAGTGGTCAAGCTATAGGGCCTCAGGTGGATGGAAGCTGTGTCAGGTTTCAGGAACTCCTGGGACTTTGATCCAATGAAAAGTAGAGACTAAAGTTTCGAGAATTAACTATAAATTAATCATTTATTCTCATTCATTTATCAACGTCCTCTGTAAATAAATCGATAAAAACTCAAAAGTTAAAAAAAAACTATTAGTTAAAGCATGCAGGCAAAGATTGTTATCATGGACAGCTATTTGACTCCAACCCCAAGACAAACTCTTTAATCATTCTGCTTTACTGAAGAGTACCCTTATTTGCATGAAACTGGATATTTCTTCGTCCACATTTTTGGAGGAGAAATAAATCAGATGAAAATGGCTTCCTCTCAATCAGTTTTCTGAGTGTCCGTGCTTTCCTTACCAAATGGCTGTCCTCGAATATCAAACCGAACTGGCATAAAGCAATGTAGAGAAATTGCCATATTAAACAACTATTATTTGTGTAACGATCCCGGCTGTCTGAGTCGGGTCCTGTCTGGTGACTAGTGTTCCTGTTCGTAATCTCCAGTTTCCCGAGGGTTCGGGAACGCTCCGGGGAGCGCTCTTGTTTTCCGCACCTGCATCCCATCAGCAATCTGCACACCTGGTCCTGATCATCACCCTTCTTAGGCTCTGGCCTAACATCCAGTTCCTGCCGGATCGTTAGCTAAGAACATCTCTCACCCGGAACCTTCACCCAACCTCTGCCTGATGGTCGGCGGCTGCCGAGCCAGTACCGGACCAACCACTGCACCCTCAACAACCCATCCACGCCACCCGCTCTGTTCCCTGGATTATTCAGCCTCACTCGGAATCTATTAAATAAACACTCACCTTTCTCTCAACGTACCTTGTCCTGGTCTGCTTCTGGGTTCTGGCATAGTAAACCGTGACAGAACGATCCGGCCCGTAATGAACCCAGCGGACCTGGACTCTGTTCGCCATGCTATTACCCAGCAGGAGAAGATGTTGGGCCATCATAGCACGGTACTACAGGAGATCGCGTTGTCAGTTCGGAGCCTTTCTACCGGTCTGACGGAGGTCCAGAACCAACGCAAGTGTCCGGTGGAGGATCCACTACCGGTTTCACCCATCTCGCCTGCCGCTTCTGAAGCTGTGTCCATCCGTGAGCCCAAGGTTCCGACGCCGGATAAATATGAGGGGGAGCTGGGAAGATGCCGTTCCTTCCTTATGCAGTGTGGATTAGTGTTCGATCTACAGCCCTACTCTTATGCCACAGACAAGGCTAGGATAGCCTTTGTGATTGAGTTGCTGCGTGGTCGAGCGCTGGAGTGGGCTTCAGCCGTTTGGGAACGACAGGATCCCTGCATGGTTTCATACCAGGGGTTCACGGCCGAGATGAGGAAGCTCTTCGACCATTCCGTCCGAGGGAGGGACGCAGCTAGGCGCCTGTTTTCGCTTCGCCAAGGAACTCGCAGCGTGGCCGACTTCGTGATCGAGTTCAAGACGTTGGCTGTGGAGAGTGGGTGGAACGAGGAGTCTCTGCAAGCGGCCTTTTACCAGGGTCTGTCGGAGCAGCTCAAGGATGAGTTGATCTCCTATCCGGAGCCTAGTGACCTGGACAGCTTGGTAGCCTTGTCTATTCGGGTGGATAATCGAGTCCGAGAGCGAAGGAGGGAGAAGCAATGGGGTCCGTCCAATCGATCAGCTTCTCAGTTCCCAGTCGGGTCGGGTGGTGGACCAGAACACGTCGATCATTCTCCGCCACAATGGATTAGTGGAGAGGTCCTCTCTCCCGATTCTGAACCCATGCAAGTGGGGGCGGCACGGGTTAACCAAGGAGGAGCGTCAACATAGACGTAAGACCAACTGCTGCCTCTACTGTGGTAGCTCGGGACATTACATCTCCACTTGTTCCCGGCGGTCGTCAAACTGCCCGGCTCGCTAAAGTTGGGAGGACTTTTAGCGAGCCAGTTTCAACCTCTCAGTACCTCTGTCAGATCCCGTTTCCCGGCTACCCTTGTGAACAGGAATCAGAGCTTAGCGCTTAACGCTTTTATCGATTCAGGTGCCGATGGAAGCTTTCTTGATGCCGAGTTGGTGGAACAGCTGGGGCTTTCAAGGAGCAATTGCCGGAAGCCATTGAAGCGACCACTCTGAACGGCAGTAGTCTGGCACGTATCACGATGAGGACTGAACCGGTTAAGATGCGGTTGTCGGGGAATCATTCTGAGATGATTTCATTCTTCATTCTGCCGTCTTCCCATGTTCCTCTGGTCCTTGGATACCCCCTGGCTGAAGGAACACAATCCCACGTTCGATTGGGTGACGGGCAAGGTAACGAGTTGGAGCCTTGATTGTCATGCTAACTGTCTCAAGACTGCCTGCCCCCATTCGGTTCCCAGTCAGGTGATTGAGGCTAAACCCCCAGATTTGTCCCTGGTTCCCGAGACATATCACGATTTGGGGGAAGTTTTCAGTAAGCAGAAGGCTCTGTCACTCCCTCCCCACCGACCATATGATTGTGCCATCAACCTGGTCCCTGGAGCTGTCTACCCCAAGGGAAGGTTATACAGTATCTCCCGACCTGAACGTGAGGCGTTGGAGACCTACATCAAGGAGTCCCTAGCTGCTGGTCTCGTTCGTCCCTCGTCATCACCCCTGGGGGCAGGATTCTTCTTTGTGGGTAAGAAGGATGGCTCTCTTCGACCGTGTATTGATTATCGGGGGTTGAATGACATCACGGTCAAGAACAAGTATCCCCTGCCCTTGATGAGTTCTGCCTTCGACTCCTTACAGGGTGCTACGGTGTTCACCAAGCTAGACCTACGCAATGCGTATCACCTGGTCCGGATCAGAGAGGGGGACGAGTGGTTGACGGGTTTCAATACACCGATGGGTCACTTCGAGTATCAGGTGATGCCGTTTGGACTGACCAATGCTCCAGCGGTATTCCAGAGTATGGTGAACGACGTCCTGAGAGATATGATCGGTCTCTTTGTGTTTGTTTACCTGGATGACATTCTGATCTTCTCGAAGGAACCTTCCGACCACGTCCAGCATGTCCGGCAGGTTCTGCAGCGATTGTTGGAGAATCGCCTGTTCGTGAAGGCCGAGAAGTGCGAGTTTCACGCCCACACGACATCCTTTCTCGGGTACATCATCTCCAGGGGAGAGATTAGGATGGACCAGGAGAAGGTTAGAGCGGTTCTGGAATGGGCCCAGCCCGGTACGAGATTGCAGCTCCAGAGATTTTTGGGGTTTGCGAATTTCTACCGCAGATTCATCCGGGATTACAGCCGTGTGGCCGCTCCGTTAACTGCCTTGACTTCCAGTATCAGGACCTTCAAGTGGAATCCGGAGGCGGATCGAGCGTTTCTGGATTTGAAGAGGCGATTCACCAACGCACCGATTCTCTCTCAACCGGACACGGCCCGTCAGTTCGTCGTTGAAGTGGACGCGTCTGATGTGGGAGTTGGCGCCATCCTGTCGCAGCGATGCTCCACGGACAGTAAACTCCATCCCTGCGCCTACTACTCGTCGCCTTTCGCCTGCGGAGAGGAATTACGATGTGGGTAACCGGGAGCTTCTCGCGGTGAAACTTGCCTTGGAGGAGTGGCGCCACTGGTTGGAGGGGGCGGAGCAACCGTTTATTGTCTGGACTGACCACAAGAATCTTGCTTACGTGCAATCGGCTAAACGTCTCAACTCCCGTCAGGCCAGGTGGGCGTTGTTTTTCGGACGATTCAAGTTTTCCCTGACGTTCTGACCTGGATCTAAGAACGGCAAGGCGGACGCCTTGTCCCGGATGTTCTCCAAGACGGAGGAGAGTGGGTCCAAGACCGAGACTATCCTCCCCCGGAACTGCGTCGTGGGAGCAGTTATGTGGAAGATTGAGGAGGAGGTGCTGGCGGCCCTTCGGACTCAGCCCGGTCCCGGTAACGGTCCACCCGGGTCGGTTGTTTGTGCCTGAGTCGGTTCGTCCTGCTGTCCTCAAATGGTCCCACGCCAGCAAGATGGCTTGTCACCCTGGCGTGGCTCGGACAATGGCGTTTCTTCGCAGACGCTTTTTGGTGGCCTGCCATGGCCGAGGATACTCGGGGTTTTGTTGCTGCCTGTCCAGTGTGTGCGCAGAATAAGAGTACCAATCGGCCCAGCTCTGGACTACTTCACCCCCTTCCTATTCCCCGGCGACCATGGTCGCATCTGGCCCTGGACTTCGTCACTGGGTTGCCCGCTTCTGAGGGGAACACGGTCGTTCTGACTATCGTGGACAGATTCAGCAAGTTCGCCCACTTTGTGCCTATTGCCAAGCTTCCCTCTGCCTCGGAGACGTCCGAGATCCTGGTTAGGGAGGTTTTCAGGGTCCACGGTTTGCCCAGTGATATCGTTTCCGACCGTGGTCCTCAGTTTACCTCTGCTGTCTGGAAGTCCTTCTGTTTGGCCATTGGAGCTACAGTCAGTCTCACATCTGGTTTTCACCCCCAATCCAATGGTCAGGCGGAGAGAGCCAACCAGAAGATGGAATCCACGCTACGCTGTCTGGTCTCTTCCAACCCCACCTCCTGGGTCTCTCAGTTGCCTTGGGTTGAGTATGCCCACAATACTCTTCCTACATCTGCCACTGGGATGTCTCCCTTCCAGTGCCTGTATGGCTACCAACCTCCCCTGTTTCCTTCTCAGGAGAAGGAGCTCTCAGTGCCTTCTGTTCAGGCCCATATTCGTCGTTGCCACCGGACCTGGCATCGGGCCAGAAAGGCACTCCTTAGAGTTTCGGACCGGTATCAGCTCCAGGCGAATCGTCGCCGATCCCCGCCTCCCACCTATGCCATCGGAGATAGGGTTTGGTTGGCCACATGGGATCTTCCGTTACGGACTGAGTCTAGGAAGTTGTTACCGAAGTTCATTGGTCCGTTTGTGGTGGAGAAGGTGATCAGTCCAGTGGCAGTTCGACTTAAACTACCGAGGACGCTCAGAGTCCATCCCACCTTTCATGTCTCCTGCCTCAAGCCTGTCTTCCTCAGTCCTCTGTTGCCTCCTCCGCCTCCTCCTCCTCCTCCTCGGATGATCGGAGGTGGTCCTGCCTACACGGTGCGTCGCATCATGGATTCCAGACGGCGGGGCCGGGGTTTCCAGTATCTCGTGGATTGGGAGGGGTATGGCCCTGAAGAGAGGAGTTGGATTCCGCGGCGACAGGTCCTAGATGCGGACCTCATCAGTGACTTCTACCGCCTCCATCCTGGCGCTCCGGGGAGTCCGCCCGGTGGCGTTCGTCGGAGGGGGGGTACTGTAACGATCCCGGCTGTCTGAGTCGGGTCCTGTCTGGTGACTAGTGTTCCTGTTCGTAATCTCCAGTTTCCCGAGGGTTCGGGAACGCTCCGGGGAGCGCTCTTGTTTTCCGCACCTGCATCCCATCAGCAATCTGCACACCTGGTCCTGATCATCACCCTTCTTAGGCTCTGGCCTAACATCCAGTTCCTGCCGGATCGTTAGCTAAGAACATCTCTCACCCGGAACCTTCACCCAACCTCTGCCTGATGGTCGGCGGCTGCCGAGCCAGTACCGGACCAACCACTGCACCCTCAACAACCCATCCACGCCACCCGCTCTGTTCCCTGGATTATTCAGCCTCACTCGGAATCTATTAAATAAACACTCACCTTTCTCTCAACGTACCTTGTCCTGGTCTGCTTCTGGGTTCTGGCATAGTAAACCGTGACAATTTGAGGGATATTTTATATTGTTGTAAAATCTGAACATTTACATAAAGCTAACAGAACTCTGCACAGTAGAGGACACTCTAAAATTACATACAATTATCTTCCCTAATCAGTATATTCAAGTACTGGTGTGTGTGTGTGTGTGTGTGTGCTCCCTGTTGTTCCACCACAGGGATTGTTGACACAGGGCATAGTAACAAACATAGGCAACACCATACAAACCACAATCCACGCTTTGGGTTTGTTTACATTAGCCCCAGCCACCAATAGCTAACATTAGCATAAATGGCCAAAGAACAATGGCAGTGAATGGGGCACAGTTAGCATGCTCTAAATTGCATTACCTTAAATCACCTCAAAGTAACTTCAAACCAAGCCATTTACACATTCCACACAATCACTGGCAGTGGTGTTGATATTCAAAATCCATATTTCCCCCCCCATTTCTCAGTATAGACACGTAGACATATGGCAGAAATGGATAGAAAAAAACAAAAGCAAATACATTACTTTAATCTTTCATTAAACTCATTACAAACTTTCAAAGGGATGAATGTCAATTTAGAGCATGCTAACAGTGGCCCATTCACTCCCATTGTTATCTAGTCATTAATGCTAATGTTAGCAGTTGGTGGCAGTCCAAACAAACACATCCAAAGTGTGGACT
Source organism: Coregonus clupeaformis (assembly GCF_020615455.1). Lineage (NCBI taxonomy): Eukaryota > Metazoa > Chordata > Actinopteri > Salmoniformes > Salmonidae > Coregonus > Coregonus clupeaformis. The sequence goes on along the minus strand of NW_025535323.1, from coordinate 92,490 downwards.
ACATATATTTCCTGGCCCATAGACTATTCAAGGTAAGGCATCATTTAACTAATGTTATCTCTTTGGAAATTCTGCGTTTATCCCTCATGAAATCCCCTTCTATTTCCACATCTGTATGTTTGCTTTCTAAGTCAAGCAACAGTGAACTCCTCGAAACTCTCCTCTGGCCTTGCCTTCACCTCGGCATGAGAAAACTAACATTGTGACATAAGGGAGGCACATAAGAACCAGGAGACAGAAAGAAAGAGAAAAAAAGAAAGAGGGACAGAGAGCGAGAGAGAGAAAGGAAAAGCCAGAGAGACAGGTCCCTTCCCTCTCGTGTTTTACGAGCTCACCTCTCTGCGCTGTTTACACGTAAAAGCCCTTTAATAAGAGGCTACAGGGGAACAGAGGACAAGCTGGAACCTTTCATCTCAACCTGCCCTGTCACACACTGGAGAGTGGGGCGTTATTTATGGGCGCACCAGCAACGCTGAGTACACAGGGGCACTTACAGTAAGGCAGACACAGGGCTCCAGGACACCAGTCAGAGTTTAGAGTTGGAGAACAAGAGTTCCGCCACTCCCCACGCTCTAGATGAAGTCATGAATGAAGTGAAGCTCGTAAATTATGTGATTCTGAAGGTTTTGTGCACTTGAATTCAAAGCTAAGTATAATTGGATGAACTGAGTGAAAGCTCTGTCACCAAGGTGAACTTCCTTGTCTAACATACTAAGACAGTCATGTCATAGTTGACCCCATGTCTCTGATTGGTCCACTGGAATAGACATCTCACCTCTAATTGGGCCACAACAGTTGACATCATCTCTGATTGGCTAAGAGCAATAGGCCCATATCCTTCTTATTCTATCACTTATTGGACCCAATCTACTCAGAAGTGAAAACTCATTAAACCATACAAATAATGTTTTTTGGGGGGGATTATGATGGCATAAGACGGTTATGTTATAGATAGCACCTTTCATGTGGTTATAGTTACATGTCTTAGATGTTCTATAATACGTTCCGGCTCATTGCTGAAGTAGAGTCAGTTTCAAGGTTAATATAGCCTCCTGGGCTCTGCCTTGGGCGAACTTTCCCTTTTGTGGAGTGGTGAACTCTGACCCATTCACCTCACTGTGTTTCAGAAGGCCAGACACACCTGCTCCCACCCGTCGCCTCCAGTCCTCCCAAGGCCAAACCTTCACTAAATCTGCCCCGACTGCACACGCCTCGGACACGCACACGCACACACACACATTATAAAAAGTTGTTTGTCTGTTAGCTAGATGTGTGGGCCTTTAGGTGCAAATCCCCCCCTCTACAAACACAAAATGGCCGATAGTACATTCTCAGATGTGTTTGTCTCAAATTGGCAATGGACTGGTATACTGTAAAAAACGTACAATAAGCAGTCAGTTTCCGATATGTGTCTTTGATAATAAGCTATCCTTCAAACCAATAACCTTTCAAGGAAGAAGTTCTTATAGGGGACTTTCTCCATTTAGAGGCGCTAATAACAGAACACCCACAAAACGACACCCCGATTTAACACCCAGTGAAGCCCACCATCAGGGTACAAAAGAGTCCTTACCTCACACCTCTCCTGCTCCTCCGCCTTTTCCCCCTCACTCTTATTCTTCACCTCCACCTCCTCCCTAAAATAAACAACAGGCCCCGGTGGAACAACTGTGGTTGAGGCCGGAGAGATTGTCAGGGTCAGAGGCCTAGCGACGTGGCTTGGCTGGCATTCCAAACATCGTAGAGACATTGTGGGGATGTGACAGCAGCATCCCCTGTCTAAACACACAGTGACCCCGTCAGTGCTCTCCCTGCTGGCCCCACTGTCACACCTGGGACCCTCCGAGGTCCCAGGTCCTTATAGAGGCAGGAGAATGAGGGGACTTTCCACACACACACAGAGACAGAGACGGACACACACCCCTTAAAATAACCACAGTGCCATCCCTGCTCCAGTGTGGCTGTGTTATGACAGGGCGTGTGTCTGAGAGACGGGCACACAGAGACAGACGGACACACAGGGAGGTAACACACACACACACACACACACACACAATTAAGTGATAATGCCCGAGAAGCCGGTGTTTGGAGGATATATTGGCACGGGTGTTGCCGGTGTACGGTGGCAAACCGTGCCAATATATCCTCCAAACACCGGCTTCGAGGGCATTATCACTTTTATACAACGGGTTACCAACATATTCAAATAATGATTGACATATTTTCATTAAAAACCTTATTTTGATTAATGTATTCATACTATTTCATCCTTCCACAAGACAGTCCCGACACAAATCTAGGGTTGCTAGAGATGCGACCCAGTCGTTCAGTCTTTTTGTTCTGTATCTATGGACGCGGCCCAGTCATTCGTTCTAAATGTTCCATTGCCATACTGGCTGGCAATGTTCTTATCCCTTGCTTTCTAGCTAGCCAACTACGGCTAATTTACAGTCACGTCAAAAAGTGCAGCCAGAATAACAGCAAAGTAGC
>NW_025535323.1:0-85000 GCF_020615455.1 Coregonus clupeaformis | reverse complement strand
AGATGACGCAGATGCTAAGCTACAGGACTGTTTTGCTAGCACAGACTGGAATATGTTCCGGGATTCTTCCGATGGCATTGAGGAGTACACCACATCAGTCACTGGCTTCATCAATAAGTGCATCGATGACGTCGTCCCCACAGTGACCGTACGTACATACCCCAACCAGAAGCCATGGATTACAGACAACATCTGCACTGAGCTAAAGGGTAGAGCTGCCGCTTTCAAGTAGCGGGACTCAAACCCGGACGCTTATAAGAAATCCCGCTATGCCCTCTGATGAACCATCAAACAGGCAAAGAGTCAATACAGGACTAAGATTGAATCATACTACACCGGCTCTGACGCTCGTCGGATGTGGCAGGGCTTGCAAACTATTACCGACTACAAAGGGAAGCACAGGCTTGAGCTGCCCAGTGACACCAGACGAGCTAAATCACTTCTATGCTCGCTTCGAGGCAAGCAACACTGAAGCATGCATGAGAGCATCAGCTGTTCCGGATGACTATGTGATCACGCTCCCCGTAGCCGTTGTGAGTAAGACTTTTAAGCAGGTCAACATTCACAAGGCCGCAGGGCCAGATGGATTACCAGGACGTGTACTCTGAGCATGCGCTGACCAACTGGCAAGTGTCTTCACTAACCTTTTCAACATGTCCCTGATGGAGTCTGTAATACCAACATGTTTCAAGCAGACCACCATAGTCCCTGTGCCCAAGAACACTAAGATAACCTGCCTAAAGATAACCTGGTCCTCTGTAGCTCAATTGGTAGAACATGGCGCTTGTAACGCCAGGGTAGTGGGTTCGATCCCCGGGACCACCCATACGTAAAAATATATGCACACATGACTGTAAGTCGCTTTGGATAAAAGCGTCTGCTAAATGGCATATTATATTATTATTTAAATGACTACCGACCCGTAGCACTCACGTCTGTAGCCATGAAGTGCTTTGAAAGGCTGGTCATGGCTCACATCAACACCATTATCCCAGAAACTCTAGACCCACTCCAATTTGCATACCGCCCCAACAGATCCACAGATTATGCAATCTCTATTGCACTCCACACTGCCCTTTCCCACCTGGACAAGAGGAACACCTACAGTTAAAGTCGGAAATTTACATACACTTAGGTTGGAGTCATTAAAACTCGTTTTTCAACCACTCCACACATTTCTTGTTAACAAACTATAGTTTTGGCAAGTCGGTTAGGACATCTACTTTGTGCATGACACAAGTAATCTTTCCAACAATTGTTTACAAACAGATTATTTCACTTATAATTCACTGTATCGCAATTCCAGTGGGTCAGATGTTTACATACACTAAGTTGACTGTGCCTTTAAACAGCTTGGAAAATTCCAGAAAATGATGTCATGGCTTTAGAAGTTTCTGATAGGCTAATTTACATCATTTGAGTCAATTGGAGGTGTACCTGTGGATGTATTACAAGGCCTACCTTCAAACTCAGTGCCTCTTTCCTTGACATCATGCGAAAATCCAAAGAAATCAGCCAATACCTCAGAAAAAAAATGGTAGACCTCCACAAGTCTGGTTCATCCTTGGGAGCAATTTCCAAATGCCTGAAGGTACCATGTTCATCTGTACAAACAATAGTACGCAAGTATAAACACCATGGGACCACGCAGCCATCATACCGCTCAGGAAGGGACGCGTTCTGTCTCCTAGAGATGAATGTACTTTGGTGCGAAAAGTGCAAATCAATCCCAGAACAACAGCAAAGGACCTTGTGATGATGCTGGAGGAAACAGGTACAGAAGTATCTATATCCACAGCAAAACGAGTCCTATATCGACGTAACCTGAAAGGCCGCTCAGCAAGGAAGAAGCCACTGCTCCATAACCGACATAAAAAAGCCAGACTACGGTTTGCAACTGCACATGGGGACAAAGATCGTACTTTTTGGAGCAATGTCCTCTGGTCTGATTAAACAAAAATTGAACTGTTTGGCCATAATGACCATCGTTATGTTTGGAGAAAAAAGGGGGACACTTGCAAGCCGAAGAACACCATCCCAACCGTGAAGCACGGGGTGGCAGCATCATGCTGTGGGGGTGCTTTGCTGCAGGAGGGACTGGCGCACTAAACAAAATAGATGGCATCATGAGAAAGGAAAATTATGTGGATATATTGAAGAAACAGCTCAAGACATCAGTGAGGAAGTTAACGCTTGGGTCTTCCAAATGGACAATGACACCAAGCATACTTCCAATGTTGTGGCAAAATGGCTTAAGGACAACAAAGTCAAGGTATTGGAGTGGCCATCACAAAGCCCTGACCTCAATCCTATAGAAAATGTGTGGGCAGAACTGAAAAAGTGTGTGCGAGCAAGGAGGCCTACAAACCGGACTCAGTTACACCAGCTCTGTCAGGAGGAATGGGCCAAAATTCACCCAACGTATTGTGGGAAGCTTGTGGAAGGCTACCCCAAACGTTTGACCCAAGTTAAACAATTGAAAGGCAATGCTACCAAATACTAATTGAGTGTATGTAAACTTCTGACCCACTGGGAATGTGATGAAATAAATAAAAGCTGAAATAAATCATTCTCTCTACTATTATCCTGACATTTCACATAAAGTGGTGATCTAACTGACCTAAGACAGGGAATTTGTTACTAGGATTAAATGTCAGGAATTGTGAAAAACTGAGTTTAAATGTATTTGGCTAAGGTGTATGTAAACTTCCGACTTCAACTGTACGTGAGAATGCTATTCATTGACTACAGCTCAGCGCTCAACACCATAGTGCCCTTAAAGCTCATCACTAAGCTAAGGACCCTGGGACTGAACACCTCCCTCTGCCACTGGATCCTGGACTTCCTGACGGGCCGCCCCCAGGTGGTAAGGGTAGGTAACAACACATCTGCCAGGCTGATCCTCAACATGGGGGCCCCTCAGGGGTGTGTGCTCAGTCCCCTCCTGTAGTCCCTGTTCACCCATGACTGCATGGCCAAGCACGACTCCAACACCATTATTAAGTTTGCCGACGACACAACAGTGGTAGGCCTGATCACCGACAAAGATGACACAGCCTATAGGGAGGTCAGAGACCTGGCCGTGTGGTGCCAGGATAACAACCTCTCCCTCAACGTGATCAAGACAAAGGAGATGATTGTGGACTACAGGAAAAAAAAGAGGACTGAGCACACCCCCATTCTCATCGACGGGGCTGTAGTGGAACAGGTTGAGAGCTTCAAGTTCCTTGATGTACACATCACCAACAAACTATCATTGTCCAAACACATCAAGACTGTCCTGAAGAGGGCACGACAAAGCCTATTCCCCCTCAGGAGACTGAAAAGATTTGGCATGGGTCCTCAGATCCTCAAAAAGTTCTGCAGCTGCACCATTGAGAGCATCCTGACTGGTTGCATCACCGCCTGGTATGGCAACTGTCAAAGATTCCAGCTACCCTAGTCGTAGACTGTTTTCTCTGCTACCGCACGGCAAGCTGTACCGGAGCGCCAAGTCTAGGTCCAAAAGGTATCTTAACAGCTTCTACCTCCAAGCCATAAGACTCCTGAACAGCTAATCATGGCTACCCGGACTATTTGCATTGTTATTTTTATTTTTTACTTATCTGTTTTTTACTTAACACTTTTTTTCCTTAAAACTGCATTGTTGGTTAATGACTTGTAAATAAGCATTTCACTGTAAGGTCTACACCTGTTGTATTCAGCGCATGCAGCAAATAACATTTGATTTGATTTGATTTGTGTGTTTTCCATGGATACGGCTCTCTCTCTGAGCATGTGTGTGTACTGTGTGTGTGTGTTGTGTCCAAGAGTCTAAGATCAATAATCTTGATCAGATTTTCTCCCATTCTCTCCTGCTGCTTTTGACAGTGATATCAAGTCTCAAATACGTCTCAGGTTTGGTCAAATTCTTGCTCTCATACTTTCAGTTCCCTCCATGCGGTCTCAAACACAAACACCCACACACTGACACACACACATTGAGAAACAGCTGATCGACTTTTAGTCATGCACGTCCCAAACTTTTAGTGATTTCTCAACCCCATTTCTCACCAAGCCGCAAATATGTTACCTCTTCTGTCTACGTATGTGTGTGATACCAAACGGTATGATGAATAATCAAATTCTGAACAAGTGTGTCCTTCAGACGTCAAGGGGAAAGGTGGTTTCCAGCTGGACTTTATTCACAGATATAAAATGCAGAATGTGTTTTATTAGTCACAGTGTATGGACCTGTTGGTCTGTTTTTGGTCTGGCAACAGATATCACATAAGAAAATGAAATGACAGCAAGATGTTTCCTTCATGTGTAGTATGTGCCATTATTGTTTAAATGTGCAGCGATCCTGATTTCTGCTTTTACAGAAATAGGCCCGTTAGCTCAATGACATTGACACCCTTGTCCTTGGTGTTATACTGAAAATGTTGTGAGAGTGTGATGTATCAGGGATTGAAAGGGTGACATACTGAATGGCATGTTTTTTAGGAGGACGATAAGGTGGTACGATGACATGAGAGAGTGGTATGAGAGAATGATTGCTGGAGTGTGCCAGTGGAAACTTCCACCCAACCTTCCTTTTCAGGTTTCTGTCTCTCCTCTGCACCAGATAACATGAACCGCAACAGATGGGACCCCCATAACCCCTTGTCCCACGTCCACCTGTCTTGTCACACACACACACCGCCCCCTCCTAACTAAGCCAAGCACATGGTCTCCTTTTTCTTGAGGGGGGTTTAGACCTCGTTGCCACAGCCAATTAGTCTGGCTGACTGCATCCTGGACTAATCAGCTCTGCTGTCCTCACACACTCACGCACGCACACACACATGCGAGCACCCACACACACTCTCAACTCCTATTGTCTCCTACAGTGCGTGTCCACTTGTGTTTACATGATCAATGCATGTCTCTATGTTAGTGCTTGTGTGAGTAGATGTACAGTGCCTTCAGAAAGTATTCACACCCTTTGACTTTTTCCACATGTTCTTGTGTTACAAAGTGAGATTAATTTAACTGGATTTAATTGTATTTTTTAAAATCAACGATCTAAACAAAATGCTCAAATGTCAAAGTGGAAGAAAATGTTTAATATTTGTAAAAAATGAATACAAATAAAACGAATATATCTTGATTTGATAGGTATTCAACATTCTGTGTTGCAATAGATTTCCAAGCAGATTTAAGTCAAAACTGTAACTCGGCCACTCAGGAACATTCACCGTCTTCTTGGTAAGCAACTCCAGTGTAGATTTGGCCTTGTGTTTTAAGTTATTGTCCTGCTGAAAGGTGAATTAATCTCTCAGTGTCTGGTGGAAAGCAGACTGAAGCAGGTTTTCCTCTAGGATTTTGCCTGGGCTTAGCTCTATTCCTTTTCTTTTTTATCCTGAAAAACTCCCCAGTCCTTAAAGATTACAAGCATACCCATAACATGATGCAGCCACCACTATGCTTGAAAATATGGAGAGTGGTACTCAGTAATGTTTTGCATTGGATTTGCCCCAGACATAACACTTTTTATTCAGGACAAAAAGTGAATTGCTTTGCCACATTTTTGTATGTATTACTTTAGTGTCTTGTTGCAAACAGGATGCATGTTTTGGAATATTTATATTCTGAACAGGCTTCCTTCTTTTCAATCTGTCAATTAGGTTAGTATTGTGGAGTAACTACAATGTTGTTGATCCATCCTCAGTTTTCTCTTATCACAGCCTTTAAACTCTGTAACTGTTTTAAAGTCACCATTGGCCTCATGGTGAAATCCCTGAGTGGTTTCCTTCCTTTCCGGCAACTGAGTTAGGAAGGAAGCCTGTATCTTTGTAGTGACTGGGTGTATTGATGCACCATCCAAAGTGTAATTAATAACTTCACCATGCTCAAAGGGATATTCAATGTCAGATTTTTTTTTTTTTACCCATCTACCAATAGGTGCCCTTCTTGGCGAGGCATTGGAAAACTCCCTTGTCTTTGTGGTTGAATCTGTGTTTGAAATTCACTGCTTGACTGAGGGACCTTACAGATAATTGTATGTGCTGGGTACAAAGATGAGGTAGTCATTCAAAAATCATGTTAAACACTATTATTGCACACAGAGTGAGTCCATGCAACATATGTGACTTGTTAAGCAAAAGTTTACTCCTGAACTTATTTAGGCTTGTCATAACAAAGGGGTTGAATACTTATTGACTCAAAACATTTCAGCTTTTCATTTTGAATTAATTTGTAAACATTTCGAAAAATATAATTACACTTTGACATTATGGAGTATTGTGTGTAGGCCATTGACCAAACAATATCAATTTAATCCATTTTAAATTCAGGCTGTAACACAACAAAATTTGGAAGAAAATCAAGGGGTGTGAATAGTTTCTGAATGCACTGAAGAGTTAAATTTTAGTCATTTAGCAGACGCTCTTATCCAGAGCTATTTACAGGCGCAATTAGGATTAAGTGCCTTGCTCAAGGGCACAACAACAGATTTGTCACCTAGCCGGCATGGGGATTCGAACCAGTGACCGTTCAGTTAATCAATCAATCAATCAATTTTATTTTATATAGCCCTTCTTACATCAGCTAATATCTCGAAGTGCTGTACAGAAACCCAGCCTAAAACCCCAAACAGCTAGTAATGCAGGTGTAGAAGCACGGTGGCTAGGAAAAACTCCCTAGGAAGGCAAAACCTAGGAAGAAACCTAGAGAGGAACCAGGCTATGAGGGGTGGCCAGTCCTCTTCTGGCTGTGCCGGGTGGAGATTATAACAGAACCATGCCAAGATGTTCAAAAATGTTCATAAGTGACAAGCATGGTCAAATAATAATCAGGAATAAATCTCAGTTGGCTTTTCATAGCCGATCATTAGAGTTTAAAACAGCAGGTCTGGGACAGGTAGGGGTTCCATAACCGCAGGCAGAACAGTTTAAACTGGAATAGCAGCAAGGCCAGGCGGACTGGGGACAGCAAGGAGTCACCACGGCCGGTAGTCCCGACGTATGGTCCTAGGGCTCAGGTCTCTCAGTTGGCTTTTCATAGCCGATCATTTAGAGTTGAAAACAGCAGGTCTGGGACAGGTAGGGGTTTCGTAGCCGCAGGCAGAACAGTTGAAACTGGAATAGCAGCAAGGCCAGGCGGACTGGGGACAGCAAGGTGTCATCATGCCCGGTAGTCCTGACGTATGGTCCTAGGGCTCAGGTTCTCAGAGAGAAAGAGAGAACGAGAGAATTAGAGAGAGCATACTTAAATTCACACAGGACACTGGATAAGACAGGAGAAGTACTCCAGGTATAACCAACTAACCCCAGCCCCCCGACACATAAACTACTGCAGCATAAATACTGGAGGCTGAGACAGGAGCGGTCCGGAGACACTGTGGCCCCATCCGAAGAAACCCCCGGACAGGGCCAAACAGGAAGGATATAACCCCACCCACTCCGCCAAAGCACAGCCCCCGCACCACTAGAGGGATATCCCCAACCACCAACTTACAATCCTGAGACAAGGCCGAGTATAGCCCACAGAGGTCTCCACCACAGCACAAACCAAGGGGGGCGCCAACCCAGACAGGAAGATCACGTCAGTAACTCAACCCACTCAAGTGACGCACCCCTCCCAGGGACGGCATGAAAGAGCACCAGCAAGCCAGTGACTCAGCCCCTGCAACAGGGTTAGAGGCAGAGAACCCCAGTGGAGAGGGGAACCGGCCCGGCAGAGACAGCAAGGGCTGTTCGTTGCTCCAGCCTTTCCGTTCACCTTCACACTCCTGGGCCAGACTACACTCAATCATATGACCTACTGAAGAGATAAGTCTTCAGTAAAGACTTAAAGGTTGAGACCGAGTCTGCGTCTCTCACATGGGTAGGCAGACTGTTCCATAAAAATGGAGATCTATAGGAGAAAGCCCTGCCTCCCGCTGTTTGCTTAGAAATTCTAGGGACAATTAGGAGGCCTGCGTCTTGTGACCGTAGCGTACGTATTGGTATGTACGGCAGGACCAACTCGGAAAGATAGGTAGGAGCAAGCCCATGTAACGCTTTATAGGTTAACAGTAAAACCTTGAAATCAGCCCTTGCCTTAACAGGGAAGCCAGTGTAGGGAAGCTAGCACTGGAGTAATATGATCAAATTTCTTGGTTCTAGTCAGGATTCTAGCAGCCGTATTTAGCACTAACTGAAGTTTATTTAGTGCTTTATCCGGGTAGCCGGAAAATAGAGCATTGCAGTAGTCTAATCTAGAAGTAACAAATGCATGGATTAATTTTTCTGCATCATTTTTGGACAGAAAATTTCTGATTTTTGCAATGTTACGTAGATGGAAAAAAAGCTGTCCTTGAAACAGTCTTGATATGTTCGTCAAAAGAGAGATCAGGGTCAAGAGTAACGCCTAGGTCCTTCACAGTTTTATTTGAGACGACTTTACAACCATCAAGATGAATTGTCAGATTTAACAGAAGATCTCTTTGTTTCTTGGGACCTAGAACAAGCATCTCTGTTTTGTCCGAGTTTAAAAGTAAAAAGTTTTCAGCCATCCACTTCCTTATGTCTGAAACACAGGCTTCTAGCGAGGGCAATTTTGGGGCTTCACCATGCTTCATTGAAATGTACAGCTGTGTGTCATCCGCATAGCAGTGAAAGTTAACATTATGTTTTCGAATAACATCCCCAAGAGGTAAAATATATAGTGAAAACAATAGTGGTCCTAAAACGGAACCTTGAGGAACACCGAAATGTACAGTTGATTTGTCGGAGGACAGACCATTCACAGAGACAAACTGATATCTTTCCGACAGGTAGGATCTAAACCAGGCCAGAACTTGTCCGTGTAGACCAATTTGGGTTTCCAGTCTCTCCAAAAGAATGTGGTGATCGATGGTGTCAAAGGCAGCACTAAGGTCTAGTAGCACGAGGACAGATGCAGAGCCTCGGTCTGACGCCATTAAAAGGTCATTTACCACCTTCACAAGTGCAGTCTCAGTGCTATGATGGGGTCTAAAACCAGACTGAAGCATTTCGTATACATTGTTTGTCTTCAGAAAGGCAGTGAGTTGCTGCGCAACAGCTTTTTCTAAAATTTTTGAGAGGAATGGAAGATTCGATATAGGCCGATAGTTTTTTATATTTTCCGGGTCAAGGTTTGGCTTTTTCAAGAGAGGCTTTATCACTGCCACTTTTAGTGAGTTTGGTACACATCCGGTGGATAGAGAGCTGTTTATTATGTTCAACATAGGAGGGCCAAGCACAGGAAGCAGCTCCTTCAGCAGTTTAGTAGGAATAGGATCCAGTATGCAGCTTGAAGGTTTAGAGGCCATGATTATTTTCATCATTGTGTCAAGAGATATAGTACTAAAACACTTAAGTGTCTCTCCCGATCCCAGGCCCTCGCAGAGCTGTGCAGATCCAGGACAGCTAAGCCCTGGAGGAATACGCAGATTCAAAGAGGAGTCCGTAATTTGCTTTCTAATGGTCATGATCTTTTCCTCAAAGAAGTTCATGAATTTATCACTGCTGAAGTGAAAACCATCCTCTCTTGGGGAATGCTGCTTTTTAGTTATCTTTGCAACAGTATCAAAAAGAAATTTTGGATTGTTCTTATTTTCCTCGATTAATTTGGAAAAGTAGGATGATCGAGCAGCAGTGAGGGCTCTTCGGTACTGCACGGTACTGTCTTTCCAAGCTAGTCGGAAGACTTCCAGTTTGGTGTGGCGCCATTTCCGTTCCAATTTCCTGGAAGCTTGCTTCAAAGCTCGGGTATTTTCTGTATACCAGGGAGCTAGTTTCTTATGACAAATGTTTTTCGTTTTTAGGGGTGCAACTGCATCTAGGGTATTGCGCAAGGTTAAATTGAGTTCCTCAGTTAAGTGGTTAACTGATTTTTGTCCTCTGACGTCCTTGGGTAGGCAGAAGGAGTCTGGAAGGGCATCAATGAATTTTTGTGTTGTCTGAGAATTTATAGCACGACTTTTGATGCTCCTTGGTTGGGGTCTGAGCAGATTATTTGTTGCGATTGCAAACGTAATAAAATGGTGGTCCGATAGTCCAGGATTTTGTGGAAAAACATTAAGATCTACAACATTTATTCCATGGGACAAAACTAGGTCCAGAGTATGACTGTGGCAGTGAGTAGGTCCAGAGACATGTTGGACAAAACCCACTGAGTCGATAATGGCTCCGAAAGACTTTTGGAGTGGGTCTGTGGACTTCTCCATGTGAATATTAAAATCACCAAAAATTAGAATATGATCTGCTATGACTACAAGGTCTGATAGGAATTCAGGAAACTCAGAGAGGAACGCTGTATATGGCCCAGGAGGCCTGTAAACAGTAGCTATAAAAAGTGATTGAGTAGGCTGCATAGATTTCATGACTAGAAGCTCGAAAGATGAAAACGTCATTTTTTTTTGTAAATTGAAATTTGCTATCGTAAATGTTAGCAACACCTCCGCCTTATGCGGGATGCACGGGGAATATGGTCACTAGTGTAACCAGGAGGTGAGGCCTCATTTAACACAGCAAATTCATCAGGCTTAAGCCATGTTTCAGTCAGGCCAATCACATCAAGATTATGATCAGTGATTAGTTCATTGACTATGACTGCCTTTGAAGTGAGGGATCTAACATTAAGTAACCCTATTTTGAGATGTGAGGTATCACGATCTCTTTCAATAATGGCAGGAATGGAGGAGGTCTTTATCCTAATAAGATTGCTAGGGTGAACACCACCATGTTTAGTTTTGCCCAACCTAGGTCGAGGCACAGACACAGTCTCAATGGGTATGGCTGAGCTGACTACACTGACTATGCTATTGGCAGACTCCACTAAGCTGGCAGGTTGGCTAACAGCCTGCTGCCTGGCCTGCACCCTATTTCACTGTGGGGCTAGAGGAGTTAGAGCCCTATCTATGTTGGTAGATAAGAGGAGAGCACCCCTCCAGTTAGGATGGAGTCCGTCACTCCTCAGCAGGTCAGGCTTGATCCTGTTTGTGGGTGAGTCCCAGAAAGAGGGCCAATTATCCACAAATGTTATCTTTTGGGAGGGGCAGAAAACAGTTTTCAACCAGCGATTGAGTGCTGAGACTCTGCTGTAGAGCTCGTCACTTCCCCTAACTGGGAGGGGGCCAGAGACAATTACTCGATGCCGACACATCTTTCTAGCTGATTTACACGCTGAAGCTATGTTGCACTTGGTGACCTCTGACTGTTTCATCCTAACATCGTTGGTGCCGACGTGGATAACAATATCTCTATACTCTCTACACTCGCCAGTTTTAGCTTTAGCCAGCACCATCTTTAGATTAGCCTTAACGTCGGTAGCCCTGCCCCCTGGTAAACAGTGTATGATCGCTGGGTGATTCGTTTTAAGTCTAATACTGCGGGTAATGGAGTCGCCAATGACTAGGGTTTTCAATTTGTCAGAGCTAATGGTGGGAGCCTTCGGAGTCTCAGACCCCGTAACGGGAGGAGTAGAGACTAGAGAAGACTCAGACTCAGACTCCGACTCGCTACATAATGGGGAAAACCGGTTGAAGGTTTCTGTCGGCTGAATGAGCGACACCGGTTGAGCATTCCAACAGTATTTCCCTCCAGAAGCCATGAGAAAGTTGTCCGGCTGCGGGGACTGTGCGGGGGGATTTATACTAACATTACTGTCTGTACTTACTGGTGGCACAGACGCTGTTTCTTCCTTTCCTACACTGATATTACCCTTGCCTAACGATTGCGTCTGAAGCTGGGCTTGTAGCACAGCTATTCTCGCCGTAAGGCGAGAATTCTCCTGTATATTATGAGTACAGCGACTGCAATTAGAAGACATCATGTTAATGTTACTACTTAGCTTCGGCTGTTGAAGATGTTGATGAACCATGTCCAGATAAAGCGTCCGGAGTGAAAAAGTTGAATAAGGGAAAAAAGTTGCGATGGAAAAAAGGAAAATAACGTAAAGTTGGCAGCTAAAACGCACAGGAAAATGACTCTTCTGTCTCGGGATAAACGTCCGGGGTGAAAAAGTTTAACGAAAAAAGATGAGTGAGGACAAAACTAAAAAGTTGGTAAATTTGTTGAACACAGAGATTGATTAAACGTTTATTAAAAGTAAAACGTGAATAGTTTGTTAGGTAGCCAAGTAGCAACAAACAGCAGAGCAGCACGGAGACAATGCCCAACACTCTTAACCACTAGGCTACCTGCCGAGTTGTGCGTCATCATTGCCTATGTGTGTAAGATGATTTTATGAACAATCATGTATGTGTGTATAAAACTCTTCTGTGTGTGTTTTATAGCAAGTGCAGTGTGTGTATGTTTGTACACATGCGTGCCCATTATGGATACTCCTCTGTCAGAGCAACTCCTTGATAAACATTCAGAACAGACGAAGGAAGTCAAGTTATGGAACAAAACTGAAATACACAGATGAAAAACTATATGAAAACGGTTATAAATAGTTATGCGTCGTAAAAAAAAATAGCCTTTGAAGGCGTGACAAATGCTAACGTGCAGTTTTTCTGAAAGTGACTAACTCAGACAGAGGGTATAAATAAATGTGTGAAAATCCGTGCAGTCGACAACGAAGGAACAATTGACTACCTCGCACACACCAGAACTGTGTGGTACTAAGTGACAAAGATGGAGAGGAAGAAAGAGAGAGAGGAAGAAAGACAGATAGGAAGAGAAAGATGCAGTTAAGAAGTGCACTGGAAGGATGTTTGTTTTTTAATCCAGGAATCTATCCTTATTTTGGGGTGATTGAATAGTTGTACTGTATATATTTTTTCACTGGTTCTCTCTCTCTCGCTTTCTTTCTCTTGCTCTGTATATTTCTGCTTTTATAAATCATTCCTCCTCTTGAATGTTTCTCACTGTACATGTTTTTAGTTGAGTACATGAATCTACAGTATGTGCGCATTCTTTCGGCTTTACAATACAAACACACAC
The DNA here is from genome assembly GCF_020615455.1 of Coregonus clupeaformis. NCBI lineage: Eukaryota > Metazoa > Chordata > Actinopteri > Salmoniformes > Salmonidae > Coregonus > Coregonus clupeaformis. The sequence continues at coordinate 72,083 of NW_025535323.1, read as the reverse complement.
AGGACAACTCACTCAACAACACACTCACACGTTTGAGAATCAACGCACCCAAAGTGAACGGGCTCAGTCAGCACTAGAGCCACACACAGCCATTCTGGCTTCCTCAACTCCAGGCTAAAGTCTCAGTCAGTTTCCTCTGTGCCGAGTGGTCTGGGCAAAAACATTCACTTTCACACACTTTCACTTCACTTTACTTCATACACACGTGCCCAACTAGGCTCTGTGTTCACATGGTCAAGTGTGTATGGGTGATTTGAAGGTGTGTGTGTGTGTGTGTGTGTGTGTGTGTGTGTGTGTGTGTGTGTGTGTGTGTGTGTGTGGTGTGTGTGCATGAGTGTGGACGGGTTTGGTTGGGTACTTTGAGTGAAAACATAGAGATTTAGTAACAGGGGAAGTGATAAAATGATTTGGAAACATGGGAAAGTGTTGGATTGCAATACTTCACATAGAGAGTGGTAGAGAGAGTACTGAGGGTACTGTGTTGCAAGTGTGTATTCCGAACATGGTGTGAAATTCAACACATGCTGTGGAACAGTTTTAATACACAATAAATGCAGGCAGGTCACACGTGATACAAGTCAGTATTCGACGTCCATCCATGTTTGAGTACTTTGGGAGATGACGTGGAAACCGGCCACTAGGGGCAACAGTGAGCGCTGTTACTGTCAAATAGGTTTCGGTTGTGAACGGGGATGGTGGATAAGCATCTGCCTCTGATGCCAAAAGTTGCATGTTAGAATCCAGCAATAGAAAGTTGTTTTGATATTTTTGTTTTAAGCCTATGCCAAACCTTAACCATTCGGAGTTAATGCCTAACCTTAATAATTCAGAGTTAATGCCAAAACTTAACCTTTACCTTAAAAATGTGTAGTTAATGCCTAAACTTAACCTTAAATACTTTGACATTTGACGTTTGGGAAACATGGATGAACGTATAATTCTGACGTAAAACTGTGAGAGCTTGTAGATAAATGACCACCTTTGTGCTAAAACACACACACACACACAAACCTCCTTGCCACCATCCCTTGCGCTGATAAGGCCTGTGAACAGTCGCTACTACAAACCCTTGACTTCCTGTGAGACAGGAAATAGGTCAGTGTAGACCTTTGCGTGAGAAAAAGAGGGAACTATCTAGACTTTAGTGACATCACATTCACGCAGTCTCTTGAAATAACCAGGGTCTTGTTTTGGCTTTTTTTCTCTCACGCTCTCCAATCTCAGAGGCCGCAAAAGCAGAAATCCTAGTCATTGTCTGGTCTTTCTCCATTTTTTTTATAGTATATCAGTCTATATTTCTCTATTTTATAGAGGGAGATGTGACACATTATGTATGAGGAAACATGCATGTCCCATTTAAGAACAGTGAAGAATCATTGGGATAGCAGATTAAGCTATGTGCTATTTGCTAAACTAATGCAAATTTCTCAGGAGTAAAGATATGACTCATCGTGGTGCTCCGTAGAAACATTGGCTAATCCACGAGAGGAGATTTGGGAAACATAGGCAGCTTGCACCATGAGTCTTTGTGGCCAGGGATTGAGAAATAATCACCACAATCAGATTACAAATGTGTGTGTGCTCACTGAATATGAGTAATTTAAACTGGTAATAAGCTACGGCTTTGTGCACAAGGATACTTAATTGGCGTAACATGCTAGGCTATGGGAAACATCAACTTCAATGTTTCTCATACCAATTTTTGTTGAGTATTGAATGATTTCTATGGATAGTTTGGTTGTTGGTAGCCCAGGCCTATAGCAGGGTATTCAAGTCTTACCCTACAAGGTCCGGAGTATTGCTGGTTTTCTGTTCTACCTGATCATTAATAGCACCTGTAAAGGACGTCACACTGCTTGCTTAGTGAGTACCACTTCCTCCTGATTCAGCTCACACCCAGGCTCGAACCCAGGACCTCTGCCTTGCTAGGACACATGGCCGCCCTCCTGAAGCGTCTTACCAATCAGTCCCTGATTAGAGGGGAAGAATTTAAAAAAGCAGTGGAACTGGCTTCCAGGTCCAGATTTGAATTTGAGGGGCCTATGGGATGTTGCTTCGAGGGCCTTTTGTGGCTCTCATAAGCCAAAATCTAGGGGAAACACTGCAGACCCCTAAACCTCACAGACACAGACATGCCAATCATCAGGTTTGGGGAGTAACTGATTACATGTAATCAGTTACATATCATCTGATTACAAAAAAACTAACTGTAATAAATTGCGTTACCAGCAAAAATATTGTAATCGGATTACAGATACTTTTGAAAAAACAGATGATTACTTCTTGGATTACTTTTAAATTCAGAAAATATGCAAAAAAAACATTATAACACCTTACTGTTTTCTCAACGACATTAAATTCTGCATTGAAAAAAGGTGCAAGTTAAAATGTATTCCACCTGAGCAAGTCTGACCTAAAGTCAGAAACCACTATGATGACACACCAAATGCGTTTGATGGATCCTTTTTGTCTTTTTCTAATGTTTCTTAAGGGGAAAGTAATCCAAAAATAACTGAAAGTGATCAAATTACGTTACTAAATTTGGGCAATACAAAAGTTACGTTACAGATTACAGTTTTGGACAGGTAACTGATTACAGGTAACTGATTTAGAAAGTAGTCTACCTAACCCTGCCAATCATCCCATCTCTCCAACAATCCCCTGCTTCCTTCCTTCGGGGTGCTCTGGGCTACTCTTTGGCTGCGGTTGCCAGATCTGAGGGAAAAGCCCCCTTAAACTCATGCTATTGATGCCAAAATGGGTGCCAGACCAGGGAAAGGAAGAGCAGGGGAAACGACACACCACTCTTTGATGAGGAGCTCAGTCTGCCTGTGTTTATGTGTGTGTGAGTGTGTGTGTCTCCTTGTACCGCCTGTGTGTGACCGCTGTGTATACACACGGGACTAGGCTTGTGGGGGGCACAAAGTGGGGGGAGAGGGGGATAGGGGGTGAGGGTTTGGTGGTTAACCCCAAACATTACAGGGAGAAATGCTCCCTGTCTCATGTGCCTGGTGTGTGGGTGCTTTACAGCCTTCCTAGGCAGGAACCAGAGAGGAAGCTGGGGGAGAAGGAAGTCCTGTAACTACCCCCAGAACACCCTCACACCACTGGGGAGTAGAGAGGAGGACAGACCACCCAGAGAGAGAGACAGAGGGAGAGTGGGGGGAGACAGACAGACAGACATAATTGGGGGCACACACTAGTATTTGTAACAAGAACTTATGAATCCCTTTCAGACTGTTCCTTGCAGGCACCAAACATGAATTCAAGCTTCTACTATACAATGAGCCCCAAAATACCACATAATCCACATACTTATGGGAATCAGAGTATATTCTATCAAAACAGTATGGGAATTACCACAGGAAATAACCCCAATTGCAGGGAGTTAATTGAGGTTAATTAAGGACAAACATCCATTGGTCCATAAATAATGAATTCATAGATATATTAATACATAATGGCTCTAAGGGGACAACAGCGCTAAGATGGCATACAGCATATCTAATTCACTTGGTGTGTAATGCTAGAGAGGGCGACACACAGATGAGGTTAAACACAGCTGATTAAAAGGCAGTTGGTAACTGCAGAAACCACACACTCACTGCCTTTAGTGATGTGGGAAACAGAGAGCGCTGTCGGAGCTCTCTCATCTCTACCCACAGCAGTGTGTAAGCAAACACACACACACACACACAGACACACACAGACACACAGAATTTACACACTGTCACCATTTATTGATTTAATAGCCTACTCAAGTGCTGAGGCGTTGGGCTATGTCGTTGTGCTACCGTTTCTACCTTGGGTTGGCAAACACACTCACTCTCCCAGCTCCTGGGTTAGGCAGTACCAGACATTAGGGGGGTAACTGATCAGGCCTGTGTCTTTGGATGGCTGCCATGCTCTAACTAGAAACACTGGCATCAGTGCCAGGAATGCCACCTAATTCTAATCACGGTGCTCAGTTTCCGGATGATGGTTTACATACGTTTTTTAGAAATGAATGGACAGGGGCTGTGTTCCAATTCTCTTCATTGGCTTCCTATTCTGAACTATGTTCCTTTATGATCACTGGGCAATAAAACTACTGAATATTTCCACAATATGTTTTTCATCCATCCTTGAAGTCTTGATAGATCAGTGGCCGTGTATAAAGCTGACTATGGCAAATGGTGTTGGTGGAGGTGGTTAAGGAGAGAGGGAGATGAGGAGAGCGGGAGAGGAGGAGAGAGGGAGAGGAGAGAGGGAGAGGAGGAGAGAGGGAGAGGAGAGAGGGAGAGAGGGAGAGAGGGAGAGGGAGAGAGGGAGAGTAGGAGAGAGGGAGAGGAGAGAGGGAGAGGAGGAGAGAGGGAGAGGAGAGAAGGAGAAAAGGAGAGAGGGAGAGAGGGAGAGAAGGACAGAGGGAGAGAGCGAGAGGAGGAGAGGGGGAGAGGAGAGATGAGGTTTACATTCGTTTCTTAGAAATGAATGGACAGGGGCTGTGTTCCAATTCTCTTCATTGGCTTCCTATTCTGGGCAATAAAACGACTGAATATTTCCACAATATGTTTTTCATCCATCCTTGAAGTCTTAATAGATCAGTGGCCGTGTATAAAGCTGACTATGGCAAATGGTGTTGGTGGAGGTGGTTAAGGAGAGAGGGAGATGAGGAGAGTGGGAGAGGAGGAGAGAGGGAGAGAGGGAGAGGGGGGGGGGAGGAGGAGAGGAGTAGGAGAGAGGGAGAAGAGAGAGGGAGAGGGGGAGAGGGGGAGAGGAGAGAGGAGGAGAGAGGGAGAGGAGGAGAGAGGGAGAGAAGGCGAGAGGGAGAGGAGGAGAAGGGGAGAGGAGTGAGGGAGAGGAGGAGAGAAGGAGAGAGGGAGAGAAGGCGAGTGGGAGAGGAGGAGAGAGGGAGAGAAGAGAGGGAGAGAAGGCGAGAGGAAGAGGAGGACAGAAGAAGAGTGGGTTATTAGTAGATAGATGGAAAATCCCTTAGTCTCTGAGTTCCACTGACTGGCTCTGTCTCCAGCTGGGCTGTGACTCACTGTGGCATCATGGGGCTGAGACACAGTCAGGCGATCCAGACGGAGATGGCCACTAATGATAAGACCAGAGTACATGCACAAGAGTACCGATACAATTCTAGTCAATTCACACCAGGCACCCGGGCAGCATGGTAGCGGGTATTAAAACCCAGTCCCATACAACTACCCCTACCCCTAACCACACTTATATCCATTTAACTATTAGCAGAGTGTGAATTCAATTTGGATTCAGTGAAAGAATGGCGGAACACAGCGAACATTCAGTTTGGATACGAAGCAAGTCTCTGGTAGACCCTGCTATGCTGACTTTAGCCATTTCTTGTCAATCCATTCCTTCTGCTGAAATGAACATCAGTGATTTTGAAACTTCTTGTTTCATCACACCCTCTCAATGTTCCTCATGTGTAGGTGTATACTTTGTGTATGTGAACATGTGTGGACGTGTTAACCGTTGTTTTTTTGTGGTTCGTCTGACTGTGTGGGCCTAGCTGTCATGAGCCCTCTCACTCCACCGGGTTACCACCTTAATGTGTTTCCACTATCTTCCACTCTGCTCATCTCTCTCTCTCTACTCAGCCTAACGAGCTCCACCTGTCCCTGCTCTGCTCGGCTCTAATTACTCTGCCAGCTGCGCTGCATTACCCACTAACCTCTCCCAGTATTTAAAGTCCCGTCTCTCAGCTCTCCTTTGTCAGATCGTCTGCAAAGCTCACACCCGGAACCTGTGTGCTCGCGCTTCTGGCTCACCCTTGTTTTGTGACCCCGGACCTGCCTGATTCTTGGATACTCTTCTGCCCCAGGAAAACCAGACCTGCTTTCTGCCATTACGACTCCTGACTACTCTTCGACCCCGGTAACTCTGACCAGCCTTCTGCCTTGCTACAACGTATTTGGATTTCCCTTGAACTGTACTTCTGCCTTGTTTCATCCGCCCCGTTGTGTCTGTGTTTCCTCCCCCCAGGACTTCTGGACCACCAACCACCGGCGTCATCGGACGCACCGCTGCCACTGGGGGCACAGACCCAGCACATTGGACGGGATAACCCCTGGAGCCTTCACTCACTCCCTACTTCCCTTTTCCCTTAAGTTTTAATAAACTTTCTGGTGTGACGCAATTGTGGTCCTCTTGTCGTCTGTCTGAACCGTGACAGTACGATCTGACCATCATGGACTCAGCGCACACTTCCCCCGACATGGAAACCGAAGAACCTGAGCAACCCACCGCCATGCTACGCCTGGAACACACTGAGAGAGAGCTAGGCCGCATGAGCGGCGACATCACCTCTCTGCTTCAGGTCGGCCACCAACAGCATCAGCAGTTCCAGCAGCACCAGCAGCAGTCCCAGCAGCAGCAACAACAACTCGCCAGGATCATCCAACTCCTCATCAACCTTACCCCAGCCAGTCTGCCCACCAGCCCTGCCTCCGAGTCACCTGCCCCGGTCATTTCAGCCGCTGCCCCGGAACCCAAGATTGGAAACCCCGAGCGGTTCAACGGCGATTCTACCCAGGTCCGGCCATTCCTGACTAGCTGCCGACTTCAGTTCTCCTTGCAGCCAAGGACCTTCGCCACGGAGGGGGCTAGGGTCGGGTATGCCATCACTCACCTGACGGGCCGAGCTCGACTCTGGGGAACAGCAGAGTTCGAACGTCAAACCCCCGCATGTGCAACCTTCGACCTGTTTGCTGAGGAGATGCTGAAGGTGTTTGACCTGGATTCACCAACCGCAGAGGCGTCTCGTGAACTGTTCAGTATTCGACAAGGCAGACGTACAGTCGCAGACCATTCCATCGACTTCCGAACCCTGGCAAGACGAAGTTCTTGGAACACACCATCGTTGGTGGACGCGTTCTTCCATAGCTTGGCTGACTATATCAAGGACGAGTTGGTCTCCCATGAACTGCCTTCCACTCTTGATGAAGCCATCGCACTGACAGTCCGGATCGACAGAAGGATACAGACCCGTCGTCGTGAGAGGGGGCGCCAAGGTCCACCAACTACCGGCATTCGGAGAGATCCGACTGGGCTCCTGTCAGCTACTGCCACTCACCCAAGTCAGCTTGATCAGTCTGAGCCTATGGAGATTGGGCGAGCCTCTCTCACTCCTGCAGAGCGCCAGCGCCGCTTCACCTCAAACCTCTGCCTCTATTGTGGAGGTGAGGGACATCGTGTGGTAACCTGCCCTTTAAAAGCCGAAGCTCACCGGGCATAGGGGGAGTCCGGTTGAGCTCAATGACCATCCAGTCCTCCGACCGCAAACCCTTGCTGCAAGTTCACCTCCGCCTCTCTGACTCTACTCACACCCTGGCTGCTCTGGTGGATTCTGGCACCGAAGCCAACATAATGGACATCAAGCTGGCACGCCAACTGGGACTGGAGAACCTCCGTTTGACACCTCCTATTCCTGCCCGGGCACTGGACGGACACTTACTCGGATCGGTCACTCATGTCACGGCCCCGGTCTTGATGGGTCTGTCCGGAAACCATCAAGAAACTATCCAGTTTCACCTGCTCCCCTCTCCAGGCCAACCCCTCATCCTGGGTTACCCATGGCTCCGCCGGCACAACCCTCAGCTCGACTGGGTGACCGGGGTGATCAGGGAGTGGGGAGAGGACTGCCACCGAACCTGCCTGCTTGCTGCCGCACTACCCCCTCGGCCAGTACCTACTAACTCCGCCCCTGACCTCTCCCATGTCCCAGAATGCTACCATGGTCTCAGAGAAGTGTTTAACAAAGCAAGAGCCACATCTCTGCCCCCTCACCGACCGTACGACTGTGCCATCGACCTCCTCCCTGGAACAGCCCCTCCAAGGGGCCGTCTTTATTCGTTGTCTGCTCCTGAACGAAGGTCCATGGAGGACTACATCAATGACTCTCTGTCCACAGGATTGATCCGTTCATCTTCATCTCCGGCTGGTGCTGGCTTCTTCTTTGTGGGGAAGAGGGACGGATCTCTTCGCCCCTGCATCGACTACAGGGGACTCAACGACATCACAGTGAAAAACCGTTACCCTCTCCCTCTGCTCACCTCTGCTTTTGAGTTGCTCCAGGGAGCCACTGTTTTTACCAAGTTGGATCTCAGAAACGCTTACCACCTAGTGCGGATCCGGGAGGGAGATGAATGGAAGACCGCATTCAATACACCAACAGGCCACTACGAGTATCTGGTTATGCCTTTTGGCCTCACCAATGCTCCTGCTGTGTTCCAGGCTCTAGTGAATGATGTACTGCGGGACATGTTAAACAAGTTTGTCTTCGTTTACCTGGATGACATCTTAATCTACTCCAGAAACCTGTCTGAACACACCCGCCATGTCCAGCAAGTCCTTCATCGTCTTCTGGAGAATTCCCTCTACGCCAAGGCAGAGAAGTGTGAGTTTCACGTCAAGACAGTGGCCTTCCTGGGGTACATAGTGGCAGAGGGAAGTATCCAAATGGATCCTGCCAAAGTATCAGCAGTCACGTCATGGCCAGTTCCGGGACAGAAAGAAGCTGCAACAGTTTCTGGGGTTTGCTAACTTCTATAGAAAGTTTATCCGGAACTACAGTACCGTTGCTGCCCCTCTCACTGCTCTAACCAGCACCAAGCAACCCTTCACCTGGACCCCAGCAGCCGACAAGGCCTTCAGTACCCTCAAGGTAAGGTTCACCTCCGCTCCCATCCTCCAGATGCCTGACGTGGACCGGCAATTCATTGTGGAGGTGGACGCCTCGGATGTGGGAGTTGGTGCTGTGATTTCTCAGTGGGCTGCGGAGGATAGGAAGCTCCATCCCTGTGCCTTTTTCTCACGTCGGTTGTCCCCCCTCTGAGTGCAATTACGACATAGGGAACCGAGAGCTGCTGGCTGTGAAGCTTGCCTTGGAGGAGTGGCGTCACTGGCTGGAGGGGTCCACCATTCCATTTCTCGTTTGGACCGATCATAAGAACTTGGAGTACATCCGCACGGCCAAACGGTTGAACTCCAGGCAGTCCCGCTGGGCCCTGTTCTTCACCAGGTTTAATTTCACTCTGTCATACCGGCCTGGATCACGCAACACCAAGCCAGACGCCCTCTCCCGTCAATTCCAGAAGGATGACAACCCCTCCAAGGATCCTGTGTCGATTCTGCCAAGTCCCTGCATCGTAGCAGCTCTGACCTGGGCTGTTGAGGAACAGGTGCTGGAAGCTCTCCGTAACCAGCCCGGTCCCAGCACTTGCCCAGCTGACCGCCTTTTGTCCCCGAAAACCTAAGGTCCCAGGTCGTTCAGTGGGGACATGACTCCCGCCTAGCTTGTCACCCTGGCTCCACCCGCACTTACAACCTGCTCGCCCAGAGGTTCTGGTGGCCCGCTCTGAGAAAGGATGTACGGGGAATTCGTCCAAGCCTGCCCCATCTGCAACCAACACAAGTCGTCCTGCCAGCCCCCAGCCGGATTGCTGCAGCCCCTGCCTGTGCCCAGACGTCCCTGGTCTCACATCGCCCTTGACTTTGTCACGGGGCTGCCCCCTTCAAGGGGCAAGACCGTCATTCTCACCATAGTTGACCGATTCAGCAAGATGGCACACTTCATTCCCCTCCCCAAGCTCCCAACCGCCAAGGAGACCGCCCAGGTGGTCCTGGAACACGTCTTCCGGATCCACGGACTGCCAAAGGATGTAGTTTCTGACCGTGGTCCACAATTCTCCTCCGCTTTTTGGAAGGAGTTCTGTCACCTGCTGGGAGCCACAGTCAGTCTGACTTCCGGATTCCATCCCCAATCCAATGGGCAGTCAGAGCGGGCAAATCAGGAGCTCGAGAAGGCACTGCGATGCATGACTTCACGCAACCCCCACTCCTGGTCGCAGCAATTGACATGGGTGGAGTACGCACACAATTCTCTGACCTGCTCTGCCATCGGTATGTCCCCTTTCCAATGTGTTTATGGATACCAGCCTCCTCTATTTGCCAGTCAGGAAGGGGAGGTTACTTGCCCATCTGCACTTGCGTTTGCCCGTCGATGTCGCCGCACCTGGTCACAGGCCCGAGCCACACTTCTCAGATCCGTTGCCAGCTACACTACCGGGGCCAACCGTCGGAGAATCCCTGCTCCCACCTACCATGTTGGTCAAAGGGTGTGGTTGTCGTCAAGGAACCTGCCACTCAGGGTGGAGTCGCAGAAGTTGGCACCTCGGTTCATTGGCCCATTCCCTATCATAAGATTGATTAGCCCAACTGCTGTCCGGCTCCAACTGCCTAATTCCATGAGGGTGCACCCCACTTTCCATGTGTCTAAGATTAAGCCCATTCATGAGAGTCCGCTGGTCCCTGCTGCGCCTTGTCCTCCTCCTCCACGGCTCGTCGATGGTGGTCTGGTTTACACCGTCCGCCGCCTGCTTCGGTCCAGACGGAGGGGTAGGGGTCTCCAGTACCTCATTGACTGGGAGGGCTATGGACCTGAGGAAAGGACCTGGGTGCCAGCTAGTCGGATTGTGGATAGGACTCTCATCACCGCCTTCCACCAACGGCATCCTGATCAACCTGCAATCCGTAGGGGCCGCCCCAGAGGGATCCCTAACCGTCCTGCCCGCTCGGCTTCCTGTCCTGTGCCTGATCCTGTCTCGGGACCTGTCCCATCTCCCCGACCACGGCCCTCCGGCTTCCTCCGAGGATGAGGGCGTTCGCTCGGACCGTTCGGAGGAGTTCTAGCCCTCCTCCGGCTCCCCTCCTCCCGCCCGGCGTGGTGTTGCTCTTGGGACTTCTGGGGCCGTCCCTTGGGGGGTTCTGTCATGAGCCCTCTCACTCCACCGGGTTACCACCTTAATGTGTTTCCACTATCTTCCACTCTGCTCATCTCTCTCTCTCTACTCAGCCTAACGAGCTCCACCTGTCCCTGCTCTGCTCGGCTCTAATTACTCTGCCAGCTGCGCTGCATTACCCACTAACCTCTCCCAGTATTTAAAGTCCCGTCTCTCAGCTCTCCTTTGTCAGATCGTCTGCAAAGCTCACACCCGGAACCTGTGTGCTCGCGCTTCTGGCTCACCCTTGTTTTGTGACCCCGGACCTGCCTGATTCTTGGATACTCTTCTGCCCCAGGAAAACCAGACCTGCTTTCTGCCATTACGACTCCTGACTACTCTTCGACCCCGGTAACTCTGACCAGCCTTCTGCCTTGCTACAACGTATTTGGATTTCCCTTGAACTGTACTTCTGCCTTGTTTCATCCGCCCCGTTGTGTCTGTGTTTCCTCCCCCCCCCCAGGACTTCTGGACCACCAACCACCGGCGTCATCGGACGCACCGCTGCCACTGGGGGGGGGGGGCACAGACCCAGCACATTGGACGGGATAACCCCTGGAGCCTTCACTCACTCCCTACTTCCCTTTTCCCTTAAGTTTTAATAAACTTTCTGGTGTGACGCAATTGTGGTCCTCTTGTCGTCTGTCTGAACCGTGACACTAGCTAATTCAAGTCATCCTCACATGATCCACGACAGCATCTCTATGAGGTTATTGACCAAAGTCTTTCTTCTAGCGCCCTCTCTTTCTATCGTTCTAGCTCCTCCTTTTTCTTCTCCAGGTTCGTCCTCCATAATTTCTTGTCCCTCCTTTCCCCCAGTCCTTGTCCCTCTGGCTCCACCGGTCTGCAGTAACATCAAAGGTACAGAAAGCATACACTACTACTACAACCATTAACTCAATAGGTTGTCTTGGTCCAAAAAGTACACTTCGTACCCTTCACCTCATCTACACCACACACATACACACAGCCATTTTGTTGCTGTTGCTCAGGATCCAAGAAAATGTTGCATAGTGGGAGTGTCTTTGATCTGTGCTGTGTTGAGATGTTTATGTGCCCTCAGTCGTTTAGTGGTCCTCAGAAGACTTAATTAATAGTGAGGGGTTGGGAGGAGGCTGTTTACCTTTCCACATAGTCTTTACAGAGATACAGTAGGTTGACCGGCGCAACTCGACTGATATTGATTCATCTGTTAAATCAAACTGTCTTGTGTGTGTGGGTATGTTTATTTATTTATTTAACCCTTATTGCACCAGGTAAGTTGACTGAGAACACATTCTCATTTACAGCAATGACCTGGGGAATACTTACAGGGGAGAGAATGGGGGATCAATGAGCCAATTTAGTGTGTGTTGGTTGAGGGGGATGGGGAGCGACCCCACTCTTGATTTGACGTCTCACTCCTGTGTATGTGTGTGTGGGTGTGTGTTTGTCTGTGTAAGTGTGTTTGTTTGTCTCTCTGCTTGAAAGCAGAACCTTACATTTGAATCCTTTGCTTTCGATTGTGTCTTATTTGGAGTGACTCATGCTGTAGTTGTGAAACCATAGATTTATTATTGCTGACTAATGGCCCTGCATTAAGTAAGATTACAGCCATTTTCACTGGGTTGGGTAACAGACATGGGTTTGATATGGAAGGAGAGACGCATGCTGAGACAGACAAAGGATAATGACTCTTGGGGGGGTCGATAGTCTGAAATGGCTTCCCCTCCTCGCCTCCTGTCCTTCATCTGCACTGATCTGACAAGGCACCTGCTCCAGTGACACTTTTCATCCTCTAGTAGGGATGGATGAAGAACACACTCTATCACTATGATGGGGATTCTTATGGACTAGAGGTCTCTTGGCAGGCTTCCACAATAATCCCCCTTGGGAGGTTTCCTCACAATGCCACCATAGACGTTTTCAAGTAGGAGTTTTTCCACAGAGCTCACCAGAGACACTTTTGGGAGGACTGATGTCACAGAGGGAATTCTAGACAAACTGACGTAAACAATGATAGTTGTGTTTGTTTCCCCTTGAGACTGGATTAGCTGACTGGTATTGCCCTGTCCACACCCTAACAACCTGTGTTTATGATGTGTGTGTGAGAGTGTGTGTGTGAGAGTGTGTGTGTGAGAATGTGTTGTCTTTGTGTATTAATCCATAAATCTGGTTCTTTGTTTTCTAATCTTTGTTGCTGTCTGGGTTTGTATTTTGAGTGTGAATGTGTGTGTGTGTGTGTGTCTGCCTGCCTGTCAGCCTGCCGCCAGTGCGTTTACATCTAATATGTTTGTATATCTTGTGTGCATATTGTGTGTTTACATGTGTGTGTACTGTACGTGTGTATATGTGAATGCGTATGTATGCATGTCTATGTGTTCTGGTGGGGTATATTAGTGTGGATTGCAGCCAAACTGGCTCGTGCTGGGGACTTCCACCTCTCAGCCTGTTGTGGTTAGCAAGAAGAGCACCTTTAACAAAAAAACACAACGTGTCTAGAAAGTTCTCTCCCTTTTCTTTCTTGGTTTGTTGTGTCTCGTCTCTGAAGTACAATTAGAGAGACACTTCTTTCATCCTGCGAGTAGGAGGAGGAGTGTGGTGTTTGAAGCTGGCGTCTTTCCCAAAAACACCAGGCACACCTGTAGTCTAAATTGCCAGTCTTGTCCCCTATCCCCCTCTTCTGTACTAACCAACCCCCCTTTAGCCTCAAAACACTTCCGTCCACACTTCAAAGCACCCTTAATCAAAAGCGCCTCTCTCGCTACTTTGACAATAGGGCCCAGGAGACAAAATCAACAAGCTCTCACAGTCTAACTGCAGAATTAGACATTTATCCACGTTTCTCCAAACGTCAAATTTAGAAGGTTAGGGTTTAAGGTTTTGGATAGGGTTAAAACATTACGTTTAGGCATTCATTCATTTAAAAAAATCGTGTCCACCACTGGGATCAAAACACAACCTTCTGATCTAATCCCATGACTCTGGATCAGAAAGTTGCGTATTTGATCCCAGTGGTCAACCTGGACTCAGAGGTAAATGTAACATAGTAAATGTAAATTAGTATGATATGTTATGTTTCGTATGGTATGTATTAATTTGTGGATAACCATCATTCATTTCATATAATATGTTATGAATTGCAATTCGTGCAATATGTTACGAATTAGCAAAACGTATGATATGTTAGGAATTCCAATTTGTTGTGGCTAACGTTAGCTAGGTGGCTAATGCTAATGTTAGCTAGGTGGCTTACGTTAGCTAGGCTAAAGGTTAGGGTTAAGGTTAGGGTTAAAGTCAGGGTTAAGGTTAGGAGTTAGGTTAAAGGGTTAAGGTTAGGGTTAGGGGAAGGGTTAGCTAACAAGCTAAGTAGTTGCAAATTAGCTAAAAAGTAGTAAGTAGTTGCAAAGTTGCTAAAATGCTAAAGTTGTCCGTGATGAGATTCGAACAAGCAACCTTTGGGTTGCTAGACGTTCACATCATACGCCCACCCATCCACCCCGATCAACCACCCTACTTTTGTTTTTGCCTTATGTAACCTTCTGTCTTATGTAACCATACCAAATGTAACATATCATATTAATTTGAGTGTCCCGGATTTACATTTACTATGTTACGTCTAGTCTATGAGACCAGTCTGCAATGGGGAACACTTCTTTTTATTTTATTTTGTTTTAACCCTATCCCAAACCTTAACCCTTTCCTTAGCCATTCAGAATGAATGCCTAAACGTAATGTATTAACCCTATCCAAAACCTTAACCTTCTAAATTGTACTTTTGGAGCAACTTCAAAATGTGATGTTTGGAGAAACGGAACGATACTGAGCAGGAGGAGTCAACCCAGGGTGTCAAAATAACTTTGAAATGTGATGTTTGGAGAAGCCCATCCACCACCCTGGTCCACAACACACAAGCCTACTTGGTGGTAATAGTGCTTACTGTTGCCCCTAATTGCAATTCGTAACATATCATACGAAATGGATGATGGACATCCACAAATGAATACATTTACATTTTAGTCATTTAGCAGACGCTCTTATCCAGAGCGACTTACAGTTAGTTTCATACCGGACCCCCGTGGAAAACGAACCCACAACCCTGGCGAATACATATAATACGTTTGTTCAAGGCATTTCCCGACGTCCAATTTCGAAGTTACTCTTGAGCGATCTGCCTGGACAAATGATAGTTTACCCCTTCCCCAGGACCGGACTGGCATTCTTCTGTGCTGACAGCTAACCAGAAACACAGACATGCATGACACACACACACACACACACACACACACACACACACACACACACACACACACACACACACGTACACACACACACGTGCGCACACACACACACACACACACACACACACACACACACACACACACGTGCGCACACACACACACACACACACACACACACACACACACACACACACACACATGCATACACATGATAACACGCACTCTACACACACGTACACATCTATTCTGTATGGATTCTGTATTGTAGATATGTGGTAATAGAGTAGTGGCCACTCTTTATGTGTTGTGAAAAGTGTTATGAAATGTAATGTCATGTAATATTTATAATTGTAGCTGCTGCCTTGGCAGGAACTAATGGCGATCCATAATAATTACAAATACAAAACACACACACATACACACATACACACACAATAGAGTGACAACTTCTGGGCTATGAGTTCTTACCAACCATGAGACCTGACCAGGAACAAAACCTGGCCCAATAGTCATTACATGATTCAGTCCATACTAACAGCTATGATTGTAGATTGGTGTACCTATATAATATAACAATAAGGTTAGGTCAGTGGTATATATAGCTGTCCATTAACTGGAAATCCATGAGAATTGTCTATTATTCCGCCCATACAGCTATCAAACAGACACACTGCATGTGACTCAACATTGATGCTTGTAAGGTTGTAATGACACATTGACCACTGTGGGTGCTCTGAAAATAGTGGTCTGGGCATTTTAATACTTATGGTTGAATTCAACCACTACCAAGCAGTCAATACTAATACAAAAACACGTGCTTGGTGCCACATAACACTAGGCAAGAACCACCGTGACCAGATCATAGAGGACTGGTGTTATTCCTAATGTGTGTGTGTGTGTTTGTGTGTGTACACCTGGCTCCGTGTCACTTAAAATGTACTGGGTGTCCAGTTTAATTGTTTGGGGTCAGGGGTCGTTCAGAAGGTGTGGGCACTGTGTGTCCCATATACACGGGTCAGCAAGGCCGCTCAGGTTACCTGCATGTGTTTATCTATGTGTGTGTGTTTGTGTTTCCATGTATGTTTGTGAGTGGTGTGTGTTTGTGAGTGTGTGTGTGTCACCAGGTGTTGGATCTCTGCATCCCAGTGCCCCAATGGAGTGTTTTCCTACTCATTCCTCAAACATGAATATCAGCCTTTAATGTTGTTGCAACGGGATGTTTGTGTCTGTCAGATGTTCATCCTGTTTGGAACGTCACACATCACACACACACACACACACACACACACACACACACACACACACACACACACACACACACTGCTGTGTTTCATTAGGTGGAGGAAGAGGCCGAGCCACATTGTTGTTTTGTCAACATGTCGATGATCTGCGACCTGATTTTAATACAAGTGTGTGAGACAAACCTGATTTTACATGCACTGATGCACACACACCCACACACGCACGCACACACACATTAAACACCAGTGTTTCTTCTTGTGCTTTGGTCACCAATTGTTTCAGGAAAACAAGGTTTGAGCCAAATAAGTGGGTGATGACATGTAGCCTCAGATCCAGGTAATAAACGTCATGTCAAAGTGCCCAGCAAAGTGTCTTCAAGCACCAGAGTCACTCTTCTTTTTCCCTTTATTTGTCTCTGTTTAATCTTTCAGGGGTTCTGTTCTTTAAAAGCAAATTTATGACCCTGAATGATCTAGTTGGGAGTGACTCATTCATCGTCGGGGACGACGGGCGGTTGCTGGGTGCCACTGAGTCTGGCCTGGTCTTGTGTGTCACTCTGAGCTGTCGCCTGTCAATCACTATGTTCCTGTCCCCACGGCTGCACCTCTCCTGTCATTAACCTGTGTGTGTGTGTGTATGTGTGTGTCTCACAGCTTTCAAGGGACAGTCTCATCTTCAAATTACAGGGCCCTGGAACCTCTCCAACTATCTTTTAGTTTTTGTCTGTTTCTCTTTCCCTCTCTCTCTGTCTCTTTCCCTCTCTCTCCGTCTCTTTCCCTCTCTCTCTGTCTCTTTCCCTCTCTCTCTGTCTCTTTCCTTCTCTCTCTGTCTCTTTCCCTCTCTCTCCATCTCTTTCCCTCTCTCTCTGTCTCTTTCCCTCTCTCTCCATCTCCTTCCCTCGCTCTCTGTCTCTTTCCCTCTCTCTCTGTCTCTTTCCTTCTCTCTCTGTCTCTTTCCCTCTCTCTCCATCTCTTTCCCTCTCTCTCTGTCTCTTTCCCTCTCTCTCTGTCTCTATCCTTCTCTCTCTGTCTCTCCCTCTCTCTCTGTCTCTTTCCCTCTCTCTCCGTCTCTTTCCCTCTCTCTCTCTCTGTCTCTTCCCTCTCTCTCTGTCTATTTCCCTCTCTCTCTGTCTCTTTCCCTCTCTCTCTGTCTCTTTCCCTCTCTTTCCGTCTCTTTCCCCCTCTCTCTGTCTATTTCCCTCTCTCTCTGTCTCTTTCCCTCTCTCTCTGTCTCTTTCCTTCTCTCTCCGTCTCTTTCCCTCTATCTCCGTCTCTTTCCGTCTATCTCAGTCTCTTTCCCTATCTCTCTGTCTCTTTCCCTCTCTCTCAGTCTCTTTCCCTCTCTCTCTGTCTCTTTCCCTCTTTCTCTGTCTCTTTTCCTCTCTCTCTCTCTTTCCCTCTCTCTGTCTCTTTCCCTCTCTCTCCGTCTCTTTTCCTCTCTCTCCATCTCTTTCCCTCTCTCTCTGTCTCTTTCCCTATCTCTCCGTCTCTTTCCCTCTCTCTCTGTCTCTTTCCCTAGCTCTCCGTCTCTTTTCCTCTCTCTCTCTTTCCCTCTCTGTCTCTTTCCCTCTCTCTCCGTCTCTTTTCCTCTCTCTCCGTCTCTTTCCCTCTCTCTCTGTCTCTTTCCCTCTCTCTCCGTCTCTTTTCCTTCTCTCTCCGTCTCTTTCTCTCTCTCTGTCTCTTTCCCTTTCTGTCTCTTTCCCTCTCTCTCCGTCTCTTTCCTTCTCTCTCCGTCTCTTTCCCTCTCTCTCCGTCTCTTTCCCTATCTCTCTGTCTCTTTCCCTCTCTCTCAGTCTCTTTCCCTCTCTCTCCGTCTCTTTCCCTCTCTCTCCGTCTCTTTTCCTCTCTCTCCATCTCTTTCCCTCTCTCTCTGTCTCTTTCCCTATCTCTCCGTCTCTTTTCCTCTCTCTCTCTTTCCCTCTCTCTCTCTGTCTCTTTCCCTCTCTCTCCGTCTCTTTTCCTCTCTCTCCGTCTCTTTCCCTCTCTCTCTGTCTCTTTCCCCCTCTCTCTTTCCCTCACTCTCTGTCTCTTTCCCTCTCTCTCCGTCTCTTTCCCTCTCTCTCTGTCTCTATCCCTCTCACTCCATCTCATTCCCTCTCTCTCTGTCTCTTTCCCTCTCTCTCTCTTTCCCTCTCTCTCCGTCTCTTTCCTTCTCTCTCCGTCTCTTTCCCTCTATCTCCGTCTCTTTCCCTCTATCTCCGTCTCTTTCCCTATCTCTCTGTCTCTTTCCCTCTCTCTCAGTCTCTTTCCCTCTCTCTCCATCTCTTTCCCTCTCTCTCTGTCTCTTTCCCTATCTCTCAGTCTCTTTCCCTCTCTCTCTGTCTCTTTCCCTATCTCTCCGTCTCTTTTCCTCTCTCTCTCTTTCCCTCTCTCTCTCTGTCTCTTTCCCTCTCTCTCCGTCTCTTTTCCTCTCTCTCCGTCTCTTTCCCTCTCTCTCCGTCTCTTTCCCTCTCTCTCCGTCTCTTTTCCTTCTCTCTCCGTCTCTTTCTCTCTCTCTGTCTCTTTCCCTTTCTGTCTCTTTCCCTCTCTCTCCGTCTCTTTCCCTCTCTCTCCGTCTCTTTCCCTATCTCTCTGTCTCTTTCCCTCTCTCTCAGTCTCTTTCCCTCTCTCTCCGTCTCTTTCCCTATCTCTCCATCTCTTTTCCTCTCTCTCTCTTTCCCTCTCTCTCTCTGTCTCTTTCCCTCTCTCTCCGTCTCTTTCCCTCTCTCTCCGTCTCTTTTCCTTCTCTCTCCGTCTCTTTCTCTCTCTCTGTCTCTTTCCCTTTCTGTCTCTTTCCCTCTCTCTCCATCTCTTTCCTTCTCTCTCCGTCTCTTTCCCTCTCTCTCCGTCTCTTTCCCTATCTCTCTGTCTCTTTCCCTCTCTCTCAGTCTCTTTCCCTCTCTCTCCGTCTCTTTCCCTCTCTCTCTGTCTCTTTCCCTCTCTCTCAGTCTCTTTCCCTCTCTCTCCGTCTCTTTCCCTCTCTCTCTGTCTCTGTCCCTCTCTCTCTGTCTCTTTCCCTCTCTCTCCGTCTCTTTCCCTCACTCTCTGTCTCTTTCCCTCTCTCTCCGTCTCTTTCCCTCTCTCTCCGTCTCTTTTCCTTCTCTCTCCGTCTCTTTCTCTCTCTCTGTCTCTTTCCCTTTCTGTCTCTTTCCCTCTCTCTCCGTCTCTTTCCTTCTCTCTCCGTCTCTTTCCCTCTCTCTCCGTCTCTTTCCCTATCTCTCTGTCTCTTTCCTTCTCTCTCCGTCTCTTTCCCTCTCTCTCCGTCTCTTTCCCTCTCTCTCTGTCTCTTTCCCTCTCTCTCTGTCTCTTTTCCTCTCTCTCCGTCTCTTTCCCTCTCTCTCCGTCTCTTTCCCTCTCTCTCCGTCTCTTTTCCTTCTCTCTCCGTCTCTTTCTCTCTCTCTGTCTCTTTCCCTTTCTGTCTCTTTCCCTCTCTCTCCGTCTCTTTCCCTCTCTCTCCGTCTCTTTCCCTATCTCTCTGTCTCTTTCCCTCTCTCTCAGTCTCTTTCCCTCTCTCTCCGTCTCTTTCCCTCTCTCTCCGTCTCTTTTCCTCTCTCTCCATCTCTTTCCCTCTCTCTCTGTCTCTTTCCCTATCTCTCCGTCTCTTTTCCTCTCTCTCTCTTTCCCTCTCTCTCTCTGTCTCTTTCCCTCTCTCTCCGTCTCTTTCCCTCTCTCTCCGTCTCTTTTCCTTCTCTCTCCGTCTCTTTCTCTCTCTCTGTCTCTTTCCCTTTCTGTCTCTTTCCCTCTCTCTCCATCTCTTTCCTTCTCTCTCCGTCTCTTTCCCTCTCTCTCCGTCTCTTTCCCTATCTCTCTGTCTCTTTCCCTCTCTCTCAGTCTCTTTCCCTCTCTCTCCGTCTCTTTCCCTCTCTCTCTGTCTCTTTCCCTCTCTCTCAGTCTCTTTCCCTCTCTCTCCGTCTCTTTCCCTCTCTCTCTGTCTCTGTCCCTCTCTCTCTGTCTCTTTCCCTCTCTCTCCGTCTTTTTCCCTCACTCTCTGTCTCTTTCCCTCTCTCTCCGTCTCTTTCCCTCTCTCTCCGTCTCTTTTCCTTCTCTCTCCGTCTCTTTCTCTCTCTCTGTCTCTTTCCCTTTCTGTCTCTTTCCCTCTCTCTCCGTCTCTTTCCTTCTCTCTCCGTCTCTTTCCCTCTCTCTCCGTCTCTTTCCCTATCTCTCTGTCTCTTTCCTTCTCTCTCCGTCTCTTTCCCTCTCTCTCCGTCTCTTTCCCTCTCTCTCTGTCTCTTTCCCTCTCTCTCTGTCTCTTTCCCTCTCTCTCCGTCTCTTTCCCTATCTCTCTGTCTCTTTCCCTCTCTCTCAGTCTCTTTCCCTCTCTCTCCGTCTCTTTCCCTCTCTCTCTGTCTCTTTCCCTCTCTCTCTGTCTCTTTCCCTCTCTCTCCGTCTCTTTCCCTCACTCTCGGTCTTGCGATAACCCACGCACCTACTACCACACAGGCTCGTGTCTTGAAATTCTTGTTTGCCACTTTAAAGCCATGACGCTAGCAGACTGGACTGTAAGAGATTGTACTGTAAACATGTATATTCTATCCTATCCTATCCTATCCTATTATGTTCTATTTTATTCACACTCTTACTCAAGAAGTAAGTGGGGGCCTTTAACTGAGATTAGTTTTGTTTTGCTGAAGGTAGTCCCACTCTCTTTCTATGGAACAAGCTGTGGAGCGTTGGTGGAGTTTCTCTCCGCCTCGTTTTTTCACTTTTTCCAGCCAGCTTCTCTGCTTGTGACTCTCTGTGTCTTAACAGGGATTACTTCTCAGTGTTGCAACTGTTCCTGTCTGTCAGCTTTAGTTTCTGTTTGGGCTAATTACATTACTGGTAACAGTGCTGGGAAGTGTTTATGTGTGTGTGTGTGTGTACGAGTGTGTGTGTCTAGGCAGATTGAGCTGTGTCGGTGAGCTCGTTGGGAGTGGAGAGTTATGTTTGTCCCAGCGTTGGCCTGTGTCACATTGTCCTTGGTGAGAGATGAGTTGTTGAAAAGGGGGGATTTTGGCCCAATCCTCCTTATGAGTGGCCATCCCTAAATCACTCTCATGTTAAACCCACTGCCCTGAGGGTCATGGCAAAGCCAGACAACTGAAGTCTCACTCTCTCATGTGTCTACACAGCCAGAAATCATCTGTAGCACACACCAACATGAGATAAGAGAGAGAGGCGGAGAAACAGAAAGAGATATAGAAGGTGATACAGATGTAGGATCTTAATTTGAGCCAGTTTGCTACAGCAGGGAAATAATCCTGCAGCAACAGGAAATGTGGATTATAATGAATGGACATTTTTGTAGGGGTTGATACATTTTTAAAATCTCAAGTACACTCCCGTTTAAAATGTCCCGCAACGGGGTGATCAAATTAAGATCCTACATTTGTACAAGACCCATGACGGCAAAATGGAGAGAAAGAGAAAGAGAGAGAGAGAGAGACAGAGAGAGAGAGAGAGAGAGAGAGAGAGAGAGAGAGAGAGAGAGAGAGAGAGACAGAGAGAGAGAGAGAGGGAAAGAGAGAGAGAGAGGGAAAGAGACAGAGAGAGAAGGAAAGAGACAGAGAGAGAGGATCATATGTGAGAGAGAGATGATCAGAGATAAACAGAAATAGAAAGATGGTGAGATAGGCAAGGGAAAGATATAAGACTGATAATTAAGCACAGGCTTGAGTGTAAGGGAGAGTGAAGATGTCACTCAAACACACGTACACGCTTGCGCGCGCACACACACACACAGTGGCCTCTGCGTGTCCTCGTTCTCTGTCAACTTCCCAGGGGCTCCTTGATTAACAGGAAAAACATCTGATGTCATCACACGTACACACAGACACCAGGCACACGTCCTAGAACCTAAGCCTCTCTGTTTCTATCTCTATATCTATCATCTATCTCTTTGTTTACCTCCATGGCCATAACAAGATAATAACAGAACAAATCATAAACAGAAGTAATATCTCTTTCTCTCACACCCACAGATTTTTTAGATTTTTTGGGGAGTTGTGGGAGTGGGGTGGACAACAAAGCTGACCTACGTAATAGTTAGATAAATGTCTTCCTCTTTGAGAGGGTACTAAGTGTTTGGAGCCTGTATACGACTGTGTGACGACTATATGTAATCAGATCTGGGGAATACCATGTTTATGTCTGTAGCCCATGGGCGAATGTATTGTCCGTCTGACTGACTGTCTTACTCACATCCGGGTTATTTGTTAATAGAAGTGTGTTTGTGTGTTTTATACAGTGCGTCAACATCTCTGTCTGACTGTGTCACTGACACGCACACTCACAATCATGAAGGATTTGGAAATGGAAGTGTGTTATGCGCAGAGTGTCATTTACACAGATACACGTGTACCAGTGGTACCACATGTTTGATGTGTTTTACCATTCCATTGACTCCATTCCAGACATTATTATGAGCAGTCCTCCGCTCAGCAGCCTCCACTGACGTATACATAAAACACACTTGGGTTAGCAGCAGAACATACTGAAGGTATTCCCTTCACCAATGATACAATACTGAAGGTATTCCTTTCACCAGTTATACTATACTGAAGGTATTCCCTTCAGCAGTGATACTATACGTGTCATTCAGATGAGTCAGATGTCTGTGACAGGAGGGCATAAAATTGGAATCCATGCTCCATATGGGAAATAGGATGAAGAGGGAGAGAGAAGAAGAGGAAGATAAAGAAAGAGATGGGGAAGCAGAGAGAGGGAATATTAAGAAAGTATTTGATAGGGTCAATTGAAATGAGTCTTCAGCTCATGTTATTTTATGTTAATAAATTGAACTCAAATGTCAAATTGTTTGTTCATGTTTACACCTAGGTACATTACTGTGTTGTTGGCTAAACTATCTGTATCAACATAAATGCCTCAGTATACCGTTATGTTTATGTATTTACTCTGAAATATGGTGTGTGATGAAGATGTATTTTTCAAACTTGCTCTTTAATGAAAAGTGTGAGAAATCCGGGGGATGAAGGTTGCGGAGCGGCAATACAATGTATCCCTTTCCCCCCTCCACATCCTTCCTATTTCCCCAACCTGGCTCCCTCTCTCATTATGAATGAAACCAGTGTTTTGAATGAAGGCACCTGGATCTCTCGCTAGCCTTGAACATCCAAAATAAGCCAAAGAGGGACAAATTAACACAAATGCACATGAAACACATATACAAATTCTCACAAGCACGACACACACACACACACAACCACCTGTTTGTAATGCATTCATTTCCTACCTCCACAGCTACACTGACACCCACATATAGCACTGTACATGACCATAAGCTGGTCATCATAAGGCATCATACACTGCCATAGACTCATCTAAATTCCAAATATATCCTGATCACCACACCTTGGACACTCACCCACCACAGAGACCTTCCCATGCCCACAGACAAGCTTCTCCTCCCTGCAGTGACCAGAACTCAAGCCTCTGGCTTAAAGGCCTAGCCATGTGGCTATTAGCTCAGTCCACTCCCAGTCCTCATAGTCCTCCAGTGTTATGTGGCTATGAAACACATATGGATTATGACTGTGACACATATCCATGTCTAAGGTTAGGGTTGGATGTAGTCATGAACAAGGTATCCTATCTGACCATATAGTAGTAGCACTCCCTGTGAGTGGTTTAAGCATGCGTTAGACATTGACCATGGTGTCATATGGTCAAATTCTGTGGTTGACAATGTCACAGAGTAAATTGCATTAACAGAAGACTGCCTTGTGAAGAATAACTTCAAACACACATGCACACACACACACACATGCACGCACGCACACACACACACACACACACACACACACACACACGTTATGTTCTTCTATCCTCGTGGGGACCTAAAATTCATTTCCATTCAAAATCCTATTTTCCCTAACCCCTAACCCTAACCCTTATCATAACCTTAACCCTAACCTTAATCCGTAACCCTAACCCAAACCCTAAACCTAAAACGAATTCCTAAACCTAAGCACTAACCCCTTACCCTTACCCTAACCCTAATTCTAATCCTAACCCTAAACCTAACCCCTAAAATCAAAATAGCCTTTGTCCTCATGGGGATGTGGGAAATGTCCCCACAGGGGAGATTTTCCTTGTTTTACTATCCTTGTATATAATTTATGTGACAAATAAAATTTGATTGGATTGGATTTGTGGGGAATTTGGGGGATTTTAGGTTCCTACAAGGATAGAAGAACCAACCTCCACACACACACATCGCTGATGATGGTAATTACAGCATGTTTCCCAAACAGAGATGTCGTGACCTGACCACAGGTAATTGAGTATGTTCTCTCATCTGGCCACTTTCATTAATCAAGCCTTTTGACTCACCCTGTGTGTGTGTGTGTGTGTGTATCGTATCAGGGCGTGTGTGTGTGCATGCATGCAACTTTCACAGTCATTACTGGAACTTGATGTTAATGTACAACCTGTAACTCTTGTCAGGCCTATAAGCTCATTGTGACTATTTCATTGTCCTCCTTTATAGCTTTGTACCTCTTTCCATCTCTGTCTTTCTTTCTCCCTCTGTTCTCTCTCTCTCTCTCTCTCTCTCTCTCACACACACACACACACACACACACACACACACACACACACACACACACACACACACACGCACACTGGCTCTCTGTCTAATAAACAGGCCTATAAATAACATCAGAGGAGGAAGCAAACAGGAGAGTTTCTGTTGTGGTTTTTTGTTTTGTCGCTGGAGGATCCTGCAGACACACACACATCCAGAACAGTAATTACTGTCTCCGTGGCTACTGACAACTGACAAGTCTCTTTCGACCAATAAGAAACTGGTATTTTGACTTAACTCTTTACACTTGTGGGAATTGGCCTATACAGATAGGGCTACATTGAAATGTTTCTTACAGGATAAATATGAAATGCATAAGCATGGTAGCAATTGAAAGGGAACAGTTTGGAGATTATGGGAAAATGTTTAGACCAAAGTTGAGGACACAACAGTTCACCTGACACAAGACTGAATCCAAACATTACACTGTTGATTTTATGTGCATTTTACATTTACTGTACTTTTCGCTACATTTGTTGATAACAAAATCTGAAAATTCTCTGGATACATTCAGTAACATGATAAGAATTCTCCTGGAAAATGTGGGGTAGGTGCAACATAAGATAAAAAAAGGGTTTGAGTGAGAGGTCAAACCGGTGTCACCAAGTGGCACTTTGTTTGGAACATAGCCCTGCATCCCCGCCATCACACAAAAACGGCCCATTATAAATCGCAATAATGGACATAATTTGAAAGCTTGTTAATTGCCAACATGACTAGCTAAGTTATAAAATACAATCTTACAGTGTTAGGCTTTCACAGGGTAATTCAGAGAAACATATTGTAATTTTGGTGCGCATAGAAAGGGGTCATGCGTGCATTCAGAGGCATGTTCTGTGCCGAATTTTCTTCACAATAGACAAACATATAGGCTTATTCTGTTATGAACAACCCAGGCTATGACGCCATATCATCTTGTAACTGTACATCAAACATAGGGATCATAAACATTGACACTCTATATGACATGAGTTTTATGATATGGAAATGGGAAGTGCACATTTGGGCTCATGGGTGTATGGCTTGCTTGTATGATATCAAAGTGGTATTTATTATAATCCTCAACATTTCATCTTTCAAAATACACTGAGTCCTCTTAATTTACAGCATTTCCCTCACTCAGACAAAATGTGCAAAAGTTTCCCAATTGGCGGGAGGAATGGGGGCAACTTCTTGTCGCATGCAGTGCTCAAGTTCAGAACGGCTGTCTGTCAAAACCCATACAGCGCTGTGAAGTGCAGAGCCTGAGCTCTGACGTCATGTATAGCATGTTACTGTACAGCCACTGCTTTCCAATTTAGGTGCTTATCAGTGGCCAAGTCTGCCATTTTCAACCCGTACGAGTGTAAAGGGTTAATCCGGCCCTTTGACAACTCAACCAACCCCCCATCCTGAACCCAGTCGAAGTAGAATGAAGTTGCCCCATGACACTGATCTAAGTTCAGTTTTGTGGTTTCCCCTCCAATGGTTAACGGGGAAACATTGAAGAGAGTTAGCTGATCCTAGATTTGTGCCTGGGCAACTTGTACCCACAGCAAGCGGCTCAGTGAGTGAGTTTGCAGAAAAGGGTGAAAATAACTACTTTATGTGTGAATGTTTGTGTGACATACCAAGCGAGGTTGGTTTTGAGGCCTGGTTTTGCTTTCATTTTTCAAACCACAAACATTTTGGGATCAAGTTTAACGGTCCAGACGTGGTAAGGAGATTATATTTCCCTTTTTGACATGATGATTCTTCTTTCACGCTATTTAAGCGGCTGACAGAAATGTTGACAAGGATCGTTAACATGAACATCTGTTTGTGTATGTCTGCTTTCTCCCCTCTGTCTGCTGCATGGACAAACCCAGGGTAGTTTGGTGCACACATATAAAAACTCATCAACCCTGGTCCCAATACTCTAAAATGGTTTCTTTCCTCAACAGGTTCAAAACTGTGTCTTATTAGTCTTGAATGGTTTCTTTTCCTTTTCTCCTTGGTTACCATAGTTATTTAGTAGTCCTTATTGATCTGCATTCTGGAAGGAAAGGAAACAATGAGAGGAGGTTATTTCAGATAAGTAATATGCAAATATGGCTCCTCCACTATATTTGACTATTTCAGACTTTTAGAGCATATCTCACCATCCCATATTGCTTAAACGATCTAAAGATTCTTGACCATTCCTGTCTATTCTTCCCTCCTTTAGATGAGGAACACAGTGACTCAGTGTGCCGATTAGAGAGCTCACAGTCTGCCAAAGCAGAAGTCTGACTGGGGGAAATGTTAATGTCATCAAAGCATCAGCTCTATCAACAACTATACTGACTTCTGCTTTAGACCAACTCAATCCCTGGACAGCTACATGTTTGAACTTTTATTTCTGCTTCTTTTCAGCTAATGGTTCGATCAATCACGTTGAAGTATTAGACATTCTGCATTTAACTCATGTTTTCAGTGCTATTCAAAATGGCCCACATTGGAACTGTTTGTCGGGCCACATAAATTCAATAGGCTTTAGGTGGACCACAATGCTAAAAGGTGGATCACAATGCAAAATGGCTTGGGAAGCACTTACATAAAGGACATAGACTGACTGGAGAGGAAGGGTGTTGTTGTTAAGGGGGACAGGGGCTTCAGATCCGTACGTAGGCTATCGTGGTAAACAGGAAGAGAGGGTAGAAGGTTCCAGATGGGGGTTCCCACTGCAGGTCTGTTGTAAGCATGCACGCACACACGCACACAAACACAATCGGAGAAAACACAGTATGAGAAAAGCACTTGTGTAAACCTTAATAATCAAGACGATGCATAAGTGTGTGTGTGTTTGTGTGTGTGTGTGAAAGAGAGAGCGCTAACAGCCTCTCAGAGCATAGCACATCCTATGATTGTGCGTCAGTGCCTCGTGTGTATTAGTCAATGGGCTGTTTCTCAGGCCTCTGCACCTGTGTGTTCAGCATTGGCCTCCTCACTTTCCACACAGAGACTAGAGCCAACAGGGTTCTCAAAACTCAAAGATCCGCTGTTTTGTGGCACCTGTGATGTGGGTATTGTTTTTGATCGCACCTACTGCCATTCTCTTGATGTCCATTCCTTCTATCTTTCAGTCTTTCACACAAATGAAAAAAGGTAATTATCCGTTAATGAGTTTGGGGGACAAAATCCTCCCACTCAATTCTGTCGCAGCACACACACTAATAAATACTCACCCAGTCGCTCAAACTCAAACACGCACAAGCACACAAACACGTAAGCATGCACGCACACGGACACACACACCAGCCCAGTATGCTGAGGGGTAATCAGAGCTGGCTGGGGAACAACAGCAGTGAGTGAGGTGTCTCAGAATAGCCCCAGTGGAAGAGGAAGTCTAAATACAGCCGCCCAGGAAGAAAAGTGTGTGAGAGGAACAAACAAATCAGGAAATCCTCCACTACCCCTCCCCTCTTTTCCATCTATCTCTCTCTTTCCCTCTCTGTCCACTTTTGCCTTCTCCTTTTGTCTAATCTCTGTCCATCTCTCTCGCTTGCTTTTTCTCAAACCTCTCCTCATCTCTCTCTCACTGGCTTTTTCTCTCTATCTATCTCTCCATCTCCAGCTCTCATTTTCAAATCTATAACTGCAATGCCTCAGTAAGATTTTCTGGCCAATTCCATCTCTCTCTCTCTCTCTCTCTCTCTCTCTCTCTCTCTCTCTCCTCTCTCTCCTCTCTCTCTCTCTCTCTCTCT
The DNA here is from genome assembly GCF_020615455.1 of Coregonus clupeaformis. Taxonomy (NCBI): domain Eukaryota; kingdom Metazoa; phylum Chordata; class Actinopteri; order Salmoniformes; family Salmonidae; genus Coregonus; species Coregonus clupeaformis. Next base: position 43,574 of record NW_025535323.1, on the reverse strand, counting down.
TTCTCTCTCTCTCTCTCTCTCTCTCTCTCTCTCTCTCTCTCTCTCTCTCTCTCTCTTTCTTTCTTTCTTTCTTTCTTTCTTTCTTTCTTTATCTATTATGCGCTCTTTCAATTGGTCCTTGAACTCCACCCACCCCCATCAAACCCTCATCTTGGCCGTTATGAAAGCTAAAATATATTAGTATTAAACAGGCACATACACACACACACACACACACACACACACACACACACACACACACACACACACACACACACCACAGCCCCTGAACAATTTGGTAGCTGTTCAATAGACAACTTTCCAAATCAAATTTGCTCTCATTCAGTGCTGTATGGTCCTGCCTGACAAAAACACATACAGTAACACATGTATTTTAATGTTGTGGCTATTGTAATTTGCTCCAAGGAAAACACCCCCTAAACTTAACAAACTACTTTTATTCCAAATTTGTGCAATATCAGAGCTTGCGATGTTGGGTTACATGAGCTTAGGTATTTGTATCTTTCTCTTGCAATTACATTAGGGGGCCCCCCTAGTTTTGACTCCAAATCCAATATGGCATCCAAAATCCAATATGGCTGCCACATTACCATTAAATGATGGTTTAATCACCTGTATATGTACATGTTTTAAATTAGACATTTTTCAGATTTGTGTACTGTACTTAAGACCTGTACCCAATATGCTCACCATACAGTGGGGAAAAAAAGTTTTTAGTCAGCCACCAATTGTGCAAGTTCTCCCACTTAAAAAGATGAGAGAGGCCTGGAGTTATGGTGGAAAAGAAGTATTTGGTCAATAACAAAAGTTTCTCAATACTTTGTTATATACCCTTTGTTGGCAATGACACAGGTCAAACGTTTTCTGTAAGTCTTCACAAGGATTTCACACACTGTTGCTGGTATTTTGGCCCATTCCTCCATGCAGATCTCCTCTAGAGCAGTGATGTTTTGGGGCTGTCGCTGGGCAACACAGACTTTCAACTCCCTCCAAAGATTTTCTATGGGGTTGAGATCTGGAGACTGGCTAGGCCACTCCAGGACCTTGAAATGCTTCTTACGAAGCCACTCCTTCGTTGCCCGGGCGGTGTGTTTGGGATCATTGTCATGCTGAAAGACCCAGCCACGTTTCATCTTCAATGCCCTTGCTGATGGAAGGAGGTTTTCACTCAAAATCTCACGATACATGGCCCCATTCATTCTTTCCTTTACACGGATCAGTCGTCCTGGTCCCTTTGCAGAAAAACAGCCCCAAAGCATGATGTTTCCACCCCCCATGCTTCACAGTAGGTATGGTGTTCTTTGGATGCAACTCAGCATTCTTTGTCCTCCAAACACGACGAGTTGAGTTTTTACCAAAAAGTTCTATTTTGGTTTCATCTGACCATATGACATTCTCCCAATCCTCTTCTGGATCATCCAAATGCACTCTAGCAAACTTCAGACGGGCCTGGACATGTACAGGCTTAAGCAGGGGGACACGTCTGGCACTGCAGGATTTGAGTCCCTGGCGGCGTAGTGTGTTACTGATGGTAGGCTTTGTTACTTTGGTCCCAGCTCTCTGCAGGTCATTCACTAGGTCCCCCCGTGTGGTTCTGGGATTTTTGCTCACCGTTCTTGTGATCATTTTGACCCCACAGGGTGAGATCTTGCGTGGAGCCCCAGATCGAGGGAGATTATCAGTGGTCTTGTATGTCTTCCATTTCCTAATAATTGCTCCCACAGTTGATTTCTTCAAACCAAGCTGCTTACCTATTGCAGATTCAGTCTTCCCAGCCTGGTGCAGGTCTACAATTTTGTTTCTGGTGTCCTTTGACAGCTCTTTGGTCTTGGCCATAGTGGAGTTTGGAGTGTGACTGTTTGAGGTTGTGGACAGGTGTCTTTTATACTGATAACAAGTTCAAACAGGTACCATTAATACAGGTAACGAGTGGAGGACAGAGGAGCCTCTTAAAGAAGAAGTTACAGTTCTGTGAGAGCCAGAAATCTTGCTTGTTTGTAGGTGACCAAATACTTATTTCCACCATAATTTGCAAATAAATTCATAAAAAATCCTACAATGTGATTTTCTGGAATTTTTTTTCTCAATTTGTCTGTCATAGTTGACGTGTACCTATGATGAAAATTACAGGCCTCTCTCATCTTTTTAAGTGGGGGAACTTGCACAATTGGTGGCGGACTAAATACTTTTTTCCCCCACTGTATACACTCAAACACCTTTGTCTGGCTGTATAAAAAGGCAGCATACTGCTTGACATGGCAACACTAATTATTCCAAGTCATGAGCCTCTTTGAGGATCAATGAGGCAACTGGGAGGCTCCAACGAAAGGAAGGAGAATCCAACCCTGGACTCTGACACTTTCTCCCTAGCTCTACAACTTGCCCCCGCTGTGGGGTAACTTGCCCTTCCAGGATTGGGCTCTTAAGTCACCTCCTTATCATTTAGAAGTGAGCTTTGATTTATTGGTTGTCCAATACGTCTGCCTGAATCCAACATGGCCTTCTGCTGGCTCACATTTACATAAGTATTCAGACCCTTTACTCTGTACTTTGTTGAAGCACCTTTGGCAGCGATTACAGCCTCGAGTCTTCTTGGGTATGATGCTACAAGCTTGGCACACCTGTATTTAGGGAGTTTCTCCCATTCTTCTCTGCAGATCCTCTCAAGCTCTGTCAGGTTGGATGGGGAGCATCGCTGCACAGCTATTTTCAGGTCTCTCCAGAGATGTTAGATGGGGTTCAAGTCCGGGCTCTGGCTGGGCCACTCAAGGACATTAATAGACTTGTCCCGAAGCCTCTCCTGCGTTGTCTTGGCTGTGTGCTTATGGTCATTGTCCTGTTGGAATGTGAACCTTCGCCCCAGTCTGAGGTCCTGAGAGCAGGTTTTCATCAAGGAGCTCTCTGTACTTTGCTTCGTTCATCTTTCCCTCGATCCTGACTAGTCTCCCTGCCCCTGAAAAACATCCCCACAGCATGATGCTGCCACCACCATGCTTCACCGTAGGGGTGGTATTGGCCAGGTGATGAGCGGTGCCAGGTTTTCTGCAGACGTGATGGTTGGCATTCAGGCCAAAGAGTTCAATCTTGGTTTCATCAGACCAGAGAATCTTGTTTCTCATGGTCTGAGTCCTTTAGGTGCCTTTTGGCAAACTCCAAGCGGGCTGTCATGTTCCTTTTACTGAGGAGTGGCCACTCTACCATAAAGGCCTGATTGGTGGAGTGCTGCAGAGATGGTTGTCCTTCTGGAAGGTTCTCCCATCTCCACAGAGGAACTCTGGAGCTCTGTCAGATTGACCATCGGGTTCTTGATCACTTCCCTGACCAAGGCCCTTCTCCCCCGATTGCTCAGTTTGGCCGGGCGGCCAGCTCTAGGAAGAGTCTTGGTGGTTCCAAACGTCTTACATTTAAGAATGATGGAGGCCATTGTGTTCTTGGGGACCTTCAATGCTGCAGACATTTTTTGGTACCCTTCCCCAGATCTGTGCTTCGACACAATCCTGTCTTGGAGCTCTACGGACAATTCCTTCGACCTCATGGCTTGGTTTTTGCTCTGACATGCACTGTCAACTGTGGGACCTTATATAGACAGGTGTGTGCCTTTCCAAATCATGTCCAATCAATTGAATTTACCACAGGTGGACTCCAATCAAGTTGTAGAAACATCTCAAAGGATGATCAATGGAAACAGGATGCACTTGAGTTCAATTTCGAGTCTCATAGCAAAGGGTCTGAATACTTATGTAAATAAGGTATTTCAGTTTTTTTCCGCTTTGTCATTATGGGGTATTGTGTGTAGATTGTAAATTAATTTTATCAATTTTAGAATAAGGATGTAACGTAACAAAATGTGGAAAAAGTTAGGGGGACTGAATACTTTCCAAATGCACTGTATGTGTGTGGAGCTGTGCTACGTCCCTTACAACCAACGCTTCTTAGTCATAGTCTATGACCTAGCTACACTCTGACTAGGACGTGACCTGCAGGACTTTTTGTCACATTCAACATAAAAAACTCCACCCACAGGCCAATTAGGCGTTGGAAAGATCTAAAGGCAAGTCTGTTTGTGACAGCCCTTTCACAGACTCTCCTTCACAACCAGACAACTAACCATTCCACTACTGGAGTATCCCCAGCATCATTCAGGCTGGGATAACATTCCAGTTAGTCAATAGGTCTCTTTGCAAGCTGCATCAGCTGACTGCCTAAAGCGAACTGTAGAAATGGAAACTGATCTGGAAGGATACTACCTTGGTCGCTGCAGTTTGACCAGAATGACCAGTTAGCTGTGCAAGCTGGTCAGGCCCCAGAACTATAACCACCACTGGCTACTTTGTTTCTTCACCCTTTAAGGACTCACTCATGTCCTGGTCACCTCAAAGACTTTGAATCAACCTTGCACTCTTTGTTTTAGTGGGGAAAAGAGGGCTGTACATATACACTACTAGAGTAGCTGACTGTTGTGTTACGGTTGCTTTCCTGTAACTTGGTTACGCTACTGTGTGCTTGTGTGGTGAAAGGCTTGTTGTTATATTTTATCGAATTGCCCATTGTTGATATGCTGTAAGTGTGTGACTGAGATTAAAACATGAACACACATTGAAAAACTAGTTGGCTTCGGCTATCCAGACACAACAGAGGCATGACAGTGCCACGCCTACCCTAGATATACCAAGAGCCTTATGAAACAATTTTAAAGACAGAATAACACAATACAAAATGAACAAGTGCTACTTATATGCAGGCTAAGGTGTTATCGTGTTGGCCATATTGGATTCAGAATAACATTTATTCACACCAACAGTTATGAGTGTTGTACACAATTCATATTTACAGGTGATTTAACCTTCATCAAATGTTATTATGATGCCATATTGGATTTGAGGCAAAATATAAAGATAATCTGTGATTGCCCCTTTGACTTAATTGCAAGACTAGGGGCTAAAGATACAAAATCCTTTCAGGAACCCCAAAAATGTAATTTCGATGTCTGAACCCACTTATTTTCCTAAGAGCCAATTACAATAGCCACAACATCAAGAAACGTGTCACTGTGTGCATTTTTGTCAGGCAGGACCATACAGCACTGAATGGGAGCAAATTTCACTTGGAAAGTTGTCTAATGAACAGCTACCAAAAAGTTACGTTTAGATTAATCATTTCCGCCTATTGTATCTGTGTGTTTACAGGTCTATATTTTCAAAAAGCTTTAAGATATCCTCATGTTGTTTGTTTCTCTATGTAGGGCAGACAATTAACTACTTGTATTCCAAATTTTAGCAATATCAGTGGTTGCAATATTGGGTTACATGAGTTTATGTGGCCCAACCCCCTCCAGCCAGGCATTATTCTGCACTTTTTGAGTTAAGGGAGTGTGTCACAATATCTATCAATTTAACCACTTTTGCAGTAAAATATTTTTACACAACCATCCATTTCATATATGGGAGACCTTAGAGATATGGAAAAACATGGTTGTGTTTTGTTACACCTCAGATAGGGGTATCCCAAAAAAATTAAGGGCCTTGCCACTAGCCTAAAACCATGCAGTTATGAGAGCTGCTGTGGTTGAAACATTGTGTGACCATGACTCTGCAGCCCGCACACTCATCATCGTCTCTTAGCAACCAAGCAGTGATTTTCCTACTCAGAGAGAGAGAGAGAGAGAGAGGAAGCAGTATTATTTTCCCCAGGAAGTGTATGTGACAGGTACTCCTACCGTTTCCCCTCACGGCCCGGTGCGGTTCCACTCCTCCATTCTGTTTTGTTTGTTCTTCCTCCAGATGTGTCCCAGACGGGAAACAGATGCCCGCTCTCCCTCTTTCCCTCTCTCTCTCTCAGTCCCCTTTCTCTCTCTTTTCCTCCTTCTGTCCCTCTCTGTGTCCCTGGTCTAGCTGGTGGAAGGGACACCTGTCCTCCTCTCTGTTCCCACTCACTGAGAGCACTGCGGCCACTGTTGTTGGACAGAGGAGGATGTTGCCATTTTTCTCCCACAGTAGGACAATGTGTATGTGTGTTTGTGTGATTTGCCTACATTGGTCAATTTACATTGAAGCCATGAAAACAATTACGTAGGTCTACAGGCACAAAGCTGTTCTCATTCATTGAAAATACATATCACTAAATGCACTCATTTGCTATGATGTTGCCATAACCTTTTCTGGAAGCATATGGGAAGCAGGGACATTAATCAACTTCACCTCCTTATTATGAGTGGGCAAGAAATGTGGTGTTTGAAGTTGTGCATCATACATTCACTATACTCTTCATCCTTACTTACTTGCTTACTTAGTCCTCTTCGCCCCCGGTTGAGACATAAAGCTGCAACAATCTTCTGCCACTAGAGTCTGTCTTTGGCCACAGCTTATGTTCTCTTGTACTCTTCATCCTACAAGACACGATACAACTGTGATACCAGGCTTTACCACTGGTTGCAAAGCCGAACACGTTCTAGACCTCATTTTTTATCTGATTTAACTAACATTGCCCATGGAACCAGAGGATCCTTTGATATAAATTCTTCATCATTTGGGCAGCTGCAAGATCAGGCCATCAACTGTGTAGTGTAGTGTGCACTATACTCCTTTGCTGTTTGTACTAACTAGGGACATTCTGTTGTTCTCCAGGACCAGGTTTGGTGACCACTTCTATGACTCCTATATTGCATTGAGTTGTTTTGTGTTGGCGTCATTTGGTCTGCATGAGTGTCAATGTATCGCCATCTACTGGGCAGAGGCAGTACAGCCGCACACCAACAGCCATCCATATTCAATGTAGTAACAAGCTGCAAGCTCTCTCTCTCACCTCCTCTCACATTCTATCATTCTACATATCTATCTCTATGTCTATATCCCTGTCTCTTTCTCTCAGTATTTATGTCTCTTCTAACTCTCTGCAAATGTATATTTTTCCATCTATTCTCTCTGTCGCCATCATCCTTCCTTTGTGTCGGTCTCTAGCCCTTTCCCTCTCCCAGTACAGTATTACATTAAAGAGTAGTGTGCTCTGGAGATTCCGTAGTGATAACTTTCTAGTATCCAGTGTCTCTCTCTCGTACCACAGGCATAATGGGCAGTGAGTCAGCACCAAAACAGATAAAACTTTATCACCATGACGGCACACTCCAGACAATGACATAACCTAGCTTTGTGAACAGATGTAGGATCTTAATTTGAGCCAGTTTGTTACAGCAGGAAAATAATCCTACAACAACAGGACATTTTAATTATTATGTGGATTATAATTAATGGACATTTTTGTAGGGGTTGATGTATTTTTTGTAAGGGAAAATCAAGTTTGAAATTTCAAAGTGGAATTTACAAACCTCAGAAGCCTTTTAAAACCTGAAATACACTACAAGTTTAAATTTCCTGCTTTGCAGGAAAGTTCTCCTGCAACAGGGTGATCTACTCTACTCTACTCTACTCTACTCTACTCTACTCTACTCTACTCTACGTCCAGTCTCAGGTTATCTGCCAGGATTGTTTCTCTGTAGACCAATCATTCTTCCAATCATGCAAGTTGATTAAATGTCCAACCATAAAACCTGACACTTTCAAGGCTATTTTGGCACAATTGTCCACCATTAATCAACATCCTTATAGAGAATACATGCATGTTGCTGTTGTGCTACATGTTGTCTCTCTCTGTGTAATGATTCATTGTCGACCCGTAAACATATACTTTTCTAAAGAATAATAAAGTATTATAAATAAGTTGAGGTCAATACCATTTCAGTTCAGTCATATCAGGACATGAATTTAAATTCCAATTATCTTCTATGAGGATTTTTAAATTCTTGAATCTTCTGAATGGACCCTGGAAACAATTACAAACTTAGTTGGTGTATCTCTCTCATTTTCTGAGATAGACAGATCCTGGCCTCATATTTGGAGAAAATTAGACTCCGGAACCTAGCATCGGGGTGACACAGTGGTCATCGCAGGGGCCTATCAGTACAACCATACATCAAACCTTTATTAGGAGGAAGTCATTATGTCGCCATGGTGACCCAGCCTTGACCCCTGGGGGTAGATTAAACTACAGCCCAAAGGTCAGGGCAGGGGTGGGATCTCAATCTCTCAACCAATCAGAGAGTGGTTGGTAGCCCAACGAGCACTTTGGGACAGGACCAAGGTTTTCTGTGTTGTGGGGTTTGTATTGGGGTTGTGGGGGGTGTAGTGAGTGTGTGTGTGTGTGTATGTGTGTGTGTGTGTGTGTGTGCGTGCATGCATGCATGCATGTGTGCATGTTTGTGTATCTTTGTTTGTTTAAATGTGTCCCAGTAAGTTGACCAGCCAGCATGACTTTCTGAAGTCCTGTGCCAGCCTGGTGTTGGTATATGGGGTGGTTTTTCATCTAGGGTAAGAAGGTCAGTAGGGGGCATCGAGGGGACTCCCATCCCCCTGGGGCGATGGGTTTGGGGCTGAAGAGCGATGATAGCTGCTGTCCCACCCTGCCCTCTCTCTTGCCCCCTCGGCCCCCCAGCCCACAATGCCTTGCACGGGGCAAGCCTTACAGGCGCGATTGGGGCTGAGGGAGGAGGGGTTTCAGGGGGCTAATAGATTAACTCTGACCCCACGCCTTCAGAAAGGGGATACGGTCACAGGAAGTTGAGGGGTGAAGTGAAGAGGGGAGATGAAGGTGAGAGAGAGGTGTGGCACCAGACCCCCTCCATCCATCCTTCCATGTTAGAGTTTTTTCTTGGGTGTATTAGAGGCTGCAATATTGAATGCTTGTAGCAGGTCTGACCATAGGACACAATTTGATGCTGTGTTTAGACGTGGTTGGCACATGCAGGAACTGAAGCCACCACTTTGATGTTGTCAGCACCCCTTTCCATCCATACCGAATGGATAATCTCTCGTGGACAGACGCACGTAACATAACTGGTATCATAGTGTCTGTCAACAGACTGTGGAATGCGACGATTAACAAGGAATTTTGATCCAGTGACAGACTTTTCACAACTGATCATTTGGACAAAGCTTGATTTCGCAGGTGTTCGCATATTTCGAAAAGGGAGGGGACATTTGACCCATAGACTTGCCATAGCTTGCAAAGAAAGGGGGGTGGAGCTATCGCCCTACTACCGCTCCTTGTTCTAGTATTATTTTTGAATATGTCTGCCCCCTGAACATAATCGAGCATCTGACGTAATTACGCAAAATTCTAGTTCTGAGTCAATACACTTTGTGGTTTCCTGTGGCTATTCCCGTAACATGCATGAGTCCTACTCCAAACTTGTTAGGTTGAACTCATTCTCACCTAATAAACATTTCCGCGGCCCCCCCTGCACCCCAACCAACACACACACACACACACACACACACACACACACACACACACACACACACACACACACACACACACACACACACACACACACACACACACACACACACACACACACTTTCTGTTACCCACCATCTATTGAGTAACACTAGATGATGCTTCACATCCTGCACTTAATTTAGGGTTTCTTTCCTTTCTTTCAAAATGGAGTCGTGTGTGTTGTTGTTCAGTTCTATGTGACAGTTTGATGACGCATTAGGCCATATTTATCGCTTTGCTCTTTTCCTGCCCTCTCTCTCTAGACACCGTGTCTGTTGTGGTGCAGGGAAGACATGCTTTGACTGGGACATTGTCTGCTCTCACGCACTTGACCAAACACACACAGATACACACAGACACACACACATCACCATATTCTCATGTGTATGTACTGTATGTGTGTTAGCAGGTTGCATTCAAAGGGTAAGAGACATATTAAAGTGAAACAGGTCATTGGTGGACAGACTAAGACCAACAAAGGCCATAGATGGAGAGACATGATTGGTGGAGATCAACCTAAGGAGGCTTGAACAGAGGTAATTGGCAGAAGAAAACCAAGAGGGTGGGAGACATGTCGAATGGGGAAAGGCCATTGGTTGAGAGAGGGGCTCTTAACGCTCTTCTCTCTTTGATGAATGACGATGATGACAGAAGAAATGTGATGACTCTGATAGCCCCTGAATCTGGGGTGGGCAGGGGGAAAGACAGGGGAGTAGTGGGGGGGAGGGGTCCAAAGGGGGTTTAAGAAGGTCAGGGGGGGGACACCAGGGTATCTGTGATGATAGAGAAGAGAGGGAAGGGAAGGGGGTAGAAAGAGAAAGAGAAGCGATGAACGACGAACCATGGCCGGGGGAGAGACAGAGGGAGTCACGACTGAGTGAGTAAAGAAGATATGGAGACGTAGCGAGCATGTCCGGTGACCTTCGACCCATACAGAGATTACAGAGGGGTCATGGTAATAAAAAATGGAGGGAAGATGCTATACTTTCATATGAAGGTCTAACAAAGCAACATGTTTGTGGCATCTTGGCATACTCATACCCAGTATACACATGCACACATAAACCGCTGAAGAAAACACAAACACATGTCACCATTTCAAAAAAACTTGTCAGCCAACATGCAAGGCCCAACTGCAACGATACATATGTTTTCACCTGTTTATTACAGTGCCTACGGACACAACAACATCCTTACCTATCATAGTGAACGTGAGAGAGAGAGAGAGACAGAGAGAGAAATGGAGAAAGACAGAGAGAGAAAATGGAGAGCAAAGGCCCTCTGGGTAGATGGCAAACTTGGAAAGCGATAAGAAAGGTGAGAAGCAAACATTCATCTGACTCCTATAGCCGCTTAACTGTGTCCGTCTCTCAAAGGATAACTCTGCAAATAAAGACTAGTGCTAATCACTAGAGACAGAGAGAGAGAGAGAGAGAGAGAGAGAGAGAGAGAGAGAGAGAGAGAGAGAGAGAGAGAGCAGAGAGAGAGAGAGAGAGAGAGAGAGAGAGAGAGAGAGAGAGAGAGAGAGAGAGAGAGAGAGAGAGAGAGAGAGAGAGGGAGAGAGAGAGAGAGAGAGAGAGAGAGAGAGAGAGAGAGAGCGCGAGAGAGAGAGAGAGAGAGAGAGAGAGAGAGAGAGAGAGAGAGAGAGAGAGAGAGAGAGAGAGAGAGAGAGAGAGAGATTAAAAAGAAGGGATGTGTGAAGCGAAGGTTTTACTTCAAATAAAGCAAGACAAAGTCATCTTAAATAAGATGGCTGTTAATGGGTAACTGCTATTTCTCTCTCTCTTTTGCACGCATGCACACACACACACAAACACACACACACACACGCACACACATGCACACTCACACACACACACACATACACAAAGTGACAAGGTTCTACACGGTTGTCCAGGAAACCAGAGAGTAAGACAAACACACTCCAGATCGGATCATCTTTTTTCTAATTAAATTGGTTAAATTACCTCCCCTCAGACTCCAGGAAATCCAGTGACCTCTGAACTTACAAAAGGACCAATCAGGTGATGAGTGCTGTCCAACACATGTATGTATTGACACACAACAAACACACAGTTCATATGTATGGTTTACCATATATCATTACTTATGATACAATTTTGTCCCCCAACTAAAATAGTTTGGCTTCAATTGACGAAATTGAAATATTGAAGTAAATTAATATTGCTGTTGTGAAATAGGGTAGGTAGTAGGGGAAACCAACATACACACTATGCTCAAGTTCAACCAACTGTTGCTTAGTTGAGTGGTGAATTGTGGGTACTGGTCGGGTGATGCCCTTTTGACCTCACCTTTGGGTCAAATGCTTCACCCCAGCGGCGATTCGGACAAACTCTGACCTTTTGCGAGCCCCTTTAGAGCATGCAACATGCACACACACACACACACACACACACACACACACACACACACACACACACACACACACACACACACACACACACACACACACACACACACACACACACACACACACACATACACACAGCAGATGTGGTTAATGTGTAGGTGTGTGATGGACGTTTACAATGGTGACCAGGTTGTTTGTTTGGCGAGAGGGAGAGACTGTGGGGTCAGGGTCAGCCTCTGATACGACTGCTCAAATACCACTTTATTACCCTGGCTGTGCCGTCTCAAACGGAGACTAACCCACAGATTAATGTACACACTACACACGTACAGTGGGGAAAAAAAGTATTTAGTCAGCCACCAATTGTGTAAGTTCTCCCACTTAAAAAGATGAGAGAGGCCTGTAATTTTCATCATAGGTGCACGTCAACTATGACAGACAAATTGAGGAAAAAAAATCCAGAAAATCACATTGTAGGATTTTTAATGAATTTATTAGCAAATTATGGTGGAAAATAAGTATTTGGTCACCTACAAACAAGCAAGATTTCTAGCTCTCACAGACCTGTAACTTCTTCTTTAAGAGGCTCCTCTGTCCTCCACTGGTTACCTGTATTAATGGCACCTGTTTGAACTTGTTATCAGTATAAAAGACACCTGTCCACAACCTCAAACAGTCACACTCCAAACTCCACTATGGCCAAGACCAAAGAGCTGTCAAAGGACACCAGAAACAAAATTGTAGACCTGCACCAGGCTGGGAAGACTGAATCTGCAATAGGTAAGCATCTTGGTTTGAAGAAATCAACTGTGGGAGCAATTAGTAGGAAATGGAAGACATACAAGACCACTGATAATCTCCCTCGATCTGGGGCTCCACGCAAGATCTCACCCGTGGGGTCAAAATGATCACAAGAACGGTGAGCAAAAATCCCAGAATCACACGGGGGACCTAGTGAATGACCTGCAGAGAGCTGGGACCAAAGTAACAAAGCCTACCATCAGTAACACACTACGCCGCCAGGGACTCAAATCCTGCAGTGCTAGACGTGTCCCCCTGCTTAAGACAGTAAATGTCCAGGCCCGTCTGAAGTTTGCTAGAGTGCATTTGGATGATCCAGAAGAGGATTGGGAGAATGTCATATGGTCAGATGAAACCAAAATAGAACTTTTTGGTAAAAACTCAACTCGTCGTGTTTGGAGGACAAAGAATGCTGAGTTGCATCCAAAGAACACCATACCTACTATGAAGCATGGGGGTGGAAACATCATGCTTTGGGGCTGTTTTTTCTGCAAAGGGACCAGGACGACTGATCCGTGTAAAGGAAAGAATGAATGGGGCCATGTATCGTGAGATTTTGAGTGAAAACCTCCTTCCATCAGTAAGGGCATTGAAGATGAAACGTGGCTGGGTTTTTCAGCATGACAATGATCCCAAACACACCGCCCGGGCAACAAAGGAGTGGCTTCGTAAGAAGCATTTCAAGGTCCTGGAGTGGCCTAGCCAGTCTCCAGATCTCAACCCCATAGAAAATCTTTGGAGGGAGTTGAAAGTCTGTGTTGCCCAGCGACAGCCCCAAAACATCACTGCTCTAGAGGAGATCTGCATGGAGGAATGGGCCAAAATACCAGCAACAGTGTGTGAAAACCTTGTGAAGACTTACAGAAAACGTTTGACCTGTGTCATTGCCAACAAAGGGTATATAACAAAGTATTGAGAAACTTTTGTTATTGACCAAATACTTATTTTCCACCATCATTTGCAAATAAATTCATAAAAAATCCTTCAATGTGATTTTCTGGATTTTTTTTTCTCATTTTGTCTGTCAGAGTTGACGTGTGCCTATGAGGAAAATTACAGGCCTCTCTCATCTTTTTAAGTGGGAGAACTTGCACAATTGGTGGCTGACTAAATACTTTTTTTCCCCACTGTATGTACACACTTTCCTATGTTAAAAACATGTGCACAGGAAATTTAATCAATTTGAATTTGGTCTGGTGCAGCAAGAATATAACTTTTAGAGTGTACTACTCCCCCTGCAACTCTTTCCTAAGTCATTGATGTTAGTGAGAATGTGTTCTCTTTAGCTAAAATACTTTATACAGAAGGCTCAATGGTTACCTGCCGGGCATCTCTGCCTATCGCACCTCCCACAGACCATAGGCCAGCTACAGGGTCATCAGCCAGGGACCACCACCACTCAATGTTTGGCTCCATGTCTCGGTACATCTCCTGCTGACTGAACAGTACCAGGGATGTCTACATGCAACTCCCTGCTGCTGGCCTTCCTTCAGATGTTAGATCTTTGTTCCCTAACTCCTGTTCTTCCTCCTATAACAGGTACAGTTGAAGTCGGAAGTTTACATACACCTTAGCCAAATACATTTAAACTCAGTTTTTCACAATTCCTGACATTTAATCCTAGTAAAGATTCCCTGTCTTAGGTCAGTTAGGATCAACACTTTATTTTAAGAATGTGAAATGTCAGAATAATAGTAGAGAGAATGATTTATTTCAGCTTTTATTTCTTTCATCACATTCCCAGTGGGTCAGAAGTTTACATACACTCAATTAGTATTTGGTAGCATTGCCTTTAAATTGTTTAACTTGGGTCAAACGTTCCACAAGCTTCCCACAATAAGTTGGGTGAATTTTGGCCCATTCCTCCTGACAGAGCTTGTGTAACTGAGTCAGGTTTGTAGGCCTCCTTGCTCACACACGCTTTTTCAGTTCTGCCCACACATGTTCTATAGGATTGAGGTCAGGGCTTCGTGATGGCCACTCCAATACCTTGACTTTGTTGTCCTTAAGCCATTTTGCCACAACTTTGGAAGTATGCTTGGGGTCATTGTCCATTTGGAAGACCCATTTGCGACCAAGCTTTAACTTCCTGACTGATGTCTTGAGATGTTGCTTCAATATATCCACATAATTTTCCTTCCTCATGATACCATCTATTTTGTAAAGTGCACCAGTTCCTCCTGCAGCAAAGCACCCCCACAGCATGATGCTGCCAACCCTGTGCTTCACAGTTGGGATGGTGTTCTTCGGCTTGCAAGCGGCCCCCTTTTTCCTCCAAACATAACGATGGTCATTATGGCCAAACAGTTCTATTTTTGTTTCATCAGACCAGAGGACATTTCTCAAAAAAGTAAAATCTTTGTCCCCATGTGCAGTTGCAAACCGTAGTCTTGCTTTTTTATGGCGGTTTTGGAGCAGTGGCTTCTTCCTTGCTGAGCGGCCTTTCAGGTTATGTCGATATAGGACTTGTTTTACTGTGGATATAGATACTTTTGTACCTGTTTCCTCCAGCATCTTCACAAGGTCCTTTGCTGTTGTTCTGGGATTGATTTGCACTTTTCGCACCAAAGTACATTCATCTCTAGCAGACAGAACGCGTCTCCTTCCTGAGCGGTATGACGGCTGCGTGGTCCCATGGTGTTTATACTTGCGTACTATTGTTTGTACAGATGAACGTGTTACCTTCAGGCGTTTGGAAATTGCTCCCAAGGATGAACCAGACTTGTGGAGGTCTACAATATTTTTTCTGAGGTCTTGACTGATTTCTTTGGATTTTCCCATGATGTCAAGCAAAGAGGCACTGAGTTTGAAGGTAGGCCTTGAAATACATCCACAGGTACACCTCCAATTGACTCAAATGATGTAAATTAGCCTATCAGAAGCTTCTAAAGCCATGAAATCATTTTCTGGATTTTTCCAAGCTGTTTAAAGGCACAGTCAACTTAGTGTATGTAAACTTCTGACCCACTGGAATTGTGATACAGTGAATTATAAGTGAAATAATCTGTCTGTAAACAATTGTTGGAAAAATTACTTGTGTCATGCACAAAGTAGATGTCCTAACCGACTTGCCAAAACTATAGTTTGTTAACAAGAAATGTGTGGAGTGGTTGAAAAACGAGTTTTAATGACTCCAACCTAAGTGTATGTAAACTTCCGACTTCAACTGTATAATTGTGAATCACTCAATCAATCAACGTTTAATCATAAAGCCCTTTTACATCATCAGATGTCACACAATGGTAAAGGAAAACTCTCAAGAAAGAAAAAACCTTGAGAGGAACTAGACTCAGAGGGGAGGCCTATAGTCGCCTGGCTGTACCAGGTAGAAGTTAAAGGGATACTGTGACATTCTGGAATTTACAGAGTCAGATGAACACGTGGATACCATTTTTATGTCTCTGCGTGCAGTATGAAGGAAGTTAGCGGTAGTTTCGCAAGACAATGCTAACTAGCATTAGCACAATGACTAGAAGTCTACAGGTACGGTAGCATTGCTTAAATGCCAGAATACATGTGCCCATCTAGGCGGTTTTGACTAGATGTAGTACAGCTACGACCGGAAGTGACTTTTCATAGCAGGTTAGGAGAGTATTTTAACTAACCCTAACCCCATTTCCTAACCTTAACCTAATTATCCTAAACTGCCACGTTAATTATCCTAACCTGCTGCGGAAGTTATCCTAACCTGCTACAAAAAGGTCATAGATGTATTCCACCTAGTCAGAACCCCTCTAGGCCAGATGTTTTTTTCAGTTCTGAGAATACATATAATTTTTGTCAAAGAATATGTTCTATCAGAATCACACGGTACTGTATATGTCTTCATTCATAACATTATAGTCAGGAACCAATTTGGACCTGGAAAACAGAACCTAATGTAGAACATGGTTTCCCATACTCGGTAATCATAGCTTGTTAATGAGTTGGTTATTTGAGTTAGCTGTGTAGTGCTAGGGTAAAAACCAAAACGTGCACCCAGGGGGGGCACCAGGACCGAGTTTGGGAAACCCTGCTGTAGAAGACAATAAGCAGCATTGTAGTTGGATACATCCTTCACTGCATTTATAAGCCTCTGCCACCATCTTCTGGTGGCTACCATCATTACATCAGGGTAGGACTACTCTATGGCAGAGGTTAGCGCCCTCTTTGGTTTCAGTTGAAGTATTGATGACAGCACAGGTATGTGTACAACCATCCTGACGCTCGTCTACACGTTAATAATATGGTTTTTGAAAACCTTTGGAACTTTACTTACATGTAATCGAGAAATAATTTTCATAAAACAAAAGGTAAAATTACCACACACCCACAACATGATTCCCACATGGACATATTTCCATGATAAGGCTTATTTGTGAAAGAGAGGTGACCATCTGTTCTAATTGGTCATTTCAATGCTAACAGAATGACACTGAGACTCAGATTGTTCACTTTAAAAGTATGCCAAACAAGAACCATTGATTGTAAAGTTAAACAAACCATACAACTCTATACACAATGAGTACTTTAAAAAATTTGCACAGAACATTTTACAAAAACGTATTTACTCAAAGAACAGTGCAGATCTCAAATTTGGTATCAGAATGATGGTAAAATATCCCTCAGTTTTTTATGTTTTTCCAAAGACTCTATTCCGAATTAAGATTCAAAGATGTCTACGGAAAGAATGGGGTGGGTGTCAGCTATGATATGACACCATAAGTTTGAAAAAATCTATTTTGGTTATTGAACTACAGTAAAGTAGATTAACACCCGGTAACAGAATGATGGTAACAGAATTACTTCATGGGTCCTTCATCTGTACTATACAGAAATGAATCATTGTCATTCTCTTCATGGTGATGTATCCTGAATATGTACACAAAGGTAGAAAAATGTAATATCCTTATTTGCATGTTTTCTAATGAGATCTGCCCACAAACAAGACAAAATTTACTAGGACCGGACCAAATCTGTAAGAATCTTAGACATCTATGTTTCACAAGTTTGGACATCACAGTACAGCACTGCACAGCTAAGCACAGTACAGTAAATTAAACTGCACTCTACTCGTGTGCTCTACTGTACTGTACTTTACTGTACTGTATTGTACTGACCTATATTCTACTCTACTGTTATTTACTGTACTCTCCAGTTTGCTGTCCAAACATTTTTACATTTACGTCATTTAGCAGACACTCTTATCCAGAGCGACTTACAGTTAGTGAATACATATTTTTTTTATATATATATTTTTTATACTGGCCCCCCGTGGGAAACGAACCCACAACCCTGGCGTTGCAAACGCCATGCTCTATCAACTGAGCTACATCCCTGCCGGCCATTCCCTCCCCTACCCTGGACGACGCTGGGCCAATTGTGCACCGCCCATGAGTCTCCCGGTCGCAGCCGGCTGCGACAGAACCTGGATTCGAACCAGGATCTCTAGTGGCACAGTTAGCACTGCGATGCAGTGCCTTAGACCACTGCGCCACTCAGGAGGTTCAAACAAGATTGGTTCAGATTTGGACTGACCAAAAACTACTTTTCAATGTCCATGGACATCCGGTGTCGGTCGGTGCCCATTTGTTTATTTGGTTCACAATTAGCTTTTGCAGAAGCATCAGCTACTCTTCCTGGGGTCCACAAAAAACCACAAAACATGACAAGTAACAAAACACTGGTACACTGATAGACAAGGACAGTGACACACATTTTAAATACAACGATACACAAACAATACAACCAAAAAAGAATGTGTGTTAGTGTGTGTCCCCTCACAGTCCCAGTCGTTCCATGAGATGTTGTTTAATAAATGTCTTAAAGGTCATTTTGCTGTTTGCTTGAGTAATTGGAGTTGCATGCGATCATGGTTATGTATAATACTGTGCGTTGCCGTGAATTCATTTTGGACTTTGGGTCTGTGAAGAGACCCCTGGTGGCATGTTTTGTGGGGTATGTATGGGTGTCTGAGCTGAATGTTATTTGATTATGCATACAATCTGGAATTTTCCTCACAGTGATATTTCTCATAAATTGTTGTAGCCAATTTAGTTGCAGTCATTCTGTTACAAATGTTTTGATCATTCTGTTACCAACACTATATATACAAAAGTATGTGGACACCCCTTCAAATTAGTGAATTCGGCTATTTCAGCCATATCCGTTGCTGACAGGTGTATAAAATCGAGCACACAGCCATGCAATCTCCATAGACAAACATTGGGAGTAGAATGGCCTTACTGAAGAGCTCAGTGACTTTCAACGTGGCACCGTCATAGGATGCCACCTTTCCAACAAGTCAGTTCATCAAATTTCTGCCCTGCTAGAGCTGCCCCGGTCAACTGTAAGTGCTGTTGTTGTGAAGTGGAAACATCTAGGAGCAACAATGGCTCAGCCGTGAAGTGGTAGGCCACACAAGCTCACAAAACGGGACCTCCAAGTGCTGAAGCACATAGCGCATAAAAATCGTCTGTCCTCGGTTGCAACACTCACTACCGAGTTCCAAACTGCCTCTGGAAGCAACTTCAGCACAAGAACTGTTCATCGGGAGCTTCATGAAATGGGCTTCCATGGCCGAGCAGCCGCACGCACACAAGCCTAAGATCACCATGCGCAATGCCAAGCGTCAAGAGAGCGAGAGTTGCACCCCTTCTCAAAAAACCTACACTCGATCCCTCCGATGTCAACAACTACAGACCAGTATCCCTTCTTTATTTTCTCTCCAAAACTCTTGAGCGTGCCGTCTTTAGCCAACTCTCTTGCTATCTCTCTCAGAATGACCTTCTTGATCCAAACCAGTCAGGTTTCAAGACTGGTCATTCAACTGAGACTGCTCTTCTCTGTGTCACGGAGGCTCTCCGCACTACTAAAGCTAACTCTCTCTCCTCTGCTCTCGTCCTTCTAGACCTATCTGCTGCCTTTGATACTGTGAACCATCAGATCCTCCTCTCCACCCTCTCCGAGTTGGGCATCTCCGGCACGGCTCACTCTTGGATTGCGTCCTACCTGACAGGTCGCTCCTACCAGGTGGCGTGGCGAGAATCTGTCTCCGCACCACGTGCTATCACCACTGGTGTCCCCCAGGGCTCAGTTCTAGGCCCTCTCCTATTCTCGCTATACACCAAGTCACTTGGCTCTGTCATATCCTCACATGGCCTCTCCTATCATTGCTATGCAGACGACACACAATTAATCTTCTCCTTTCCCCCTTCTGATAACCAGGTGGCGAATCGCATCTCTGCATGTCTGGCAGACATATCAGTGTGGATGACGGATCACCACCTCAAGCTGAACCTCGGCAAGACGGAGCTGCTCTTCCTCCCGGGGAAGGACTGCCCATTCCATGATCTCGCCATCACGGTTGACAACTCTGTTGTGTCCTCCTCCCAGAGTGCAAAGAGCCTTGGCGTGACCCTGGACAACACCCTGTCGTTCTCCGCTAACATCAAGGCGGTGACCCGATCCTGTAGGTTCATGCTCTACAACATTCGCAGAGTACGACCCTGCCTTACACAGGAAGCGGCACAGGTCCTAATCCAGGCACTTGTCATCTCCCGTCTGGATTACTGCAACTCGCTGTTGGCTGGGCTCCCTGCCTGTGCCATTAAACCCCTACAACTCATCCAGAACGCCGTAGCCCGTCTGGTGTTCAACCTTCCCAAGTTCTCTCACATCACCCCGCTCCTCCGCACACTCCACTGGCTTCCAGTTGAAGCTTGCATCTGCTACAAGACCATGGTGCTTGCCTACGGAGCTGTGAGGGGAACGGCACCTCCGTACCTTCAGGCTCTGATCAGTCCCTACACCCAAACGAGGGCATTGTGTTCATCCACCTCTGGCCTGCTGGCCCCCCTACCTCTGCGGAAGCACAGTTCCCGCTCAGCCCAGTCAAAACTGTTCGCTGCTCTGGCACCCCAATGGTGGAACAAGCTCCCTCACGACGCCAGGACAGCGGAGTCACTCACCACCTTCCGGAGACACTTGAAACCCCACCTCTTTAAGGAATACCTGGGATATGATAAAGTAATCCTTTACCCCACCCCAAATAAAAATAAAAATAAAAATAATAATAATAATATTGGAAAGTGGTTGTCCACTGGCTATCATAAGGTGAATGCACCAATTTGTAAGTCACTCTGGATAAGAGCGTCTGCTAAATGACGAAAATGTTTTTAAAAAATGTAAATGTAAGCAATGTGCAGGTCTTTATTTTCTCTAAAGATGCAAAAGGTGTGTGTGTGAGCACAGACGTTGTGAACTTAGTTCTATTTTTTTGTTGCTATTTTGTTTTCATTTTTTATTTTATACACTTTGAGATCATTCCGTATAGTGAAAAGCGCTTAACAAATGTAATAAATTATTATTGGGTCAGTTGAAGGACATATTGAGAGAGGTTCTCTATTTGTCCTGCAGGTGGTGCCATTATGCAATGGATCAGAAAAGCTCAGCGGTTTGGATTTTAGAACAGCACTGTTCAGCTGTCTCTGGGTGATCTTCAGTGCATGCTATGGCCGTTTCAGTGTCCACTGTACCTGAGTGGTTTTCAGTATAAGCTGGATCGGTGCTTTTTAAACAGTTAAACATGATGTGCATGGCCTGGCCAACTTCCAATCTTTCATGCGACCAGACAGGTGGCTCTGCTCAGTGAACAAAACTTAGATTTTGGCAGTAACAGAGTGGATTCATTTCAGTGCTCTTTTTCATCTGGTGCAGGTGCAGGTGACATAGTGGGAAATGCATCAGTCAATCAGAGCCCTGTAACCAATAGAATGCACAAGGTAACGTTTCGAAATTGGGTAGTGCATCATCAGTTCCTCTTGTAATGTTAGTAATTGCATACCTTAGAGAGCTATTTATAACAGAAATGTCCAGATCAACTAGCCCTTGTCAGCTAACATTTTTTTATTTAGGTTTTTTAGCCCATAGATATTTTTGTAATTTTTTGTCACTCAAATATCAAATGAATACACAGTAGACATGGCAAAATATATTGAATTGTGAGGAAATTAGCTTTAAAACTGCAACATTTTCTTTGCACCCCATGACAAAATGTGTAGAATTGCAGGAAATAAGCTTTAAACGTGCAAAATTCTCTCCACCAACAAGAGGGGTGTGAACAGTTTGTGTCATGAACAGTGCTTGTGCCCATAGAAATAGAGATAGCACATGGGTGCACATGGGTGCACATGCAGGGGGGAGGGGGGGCGTGGGATGTTCCGCAATGCTGGAAGGGGGGCCCCGAGTGAAAAAGTTTGGGAACATCTGGTCCAATGGTCCGACTTGGATAAAGACAGCTCCTGCACTTGTTCCATCCCAAGTCAAGCACTGCCTACAAGTGATTGGCGAGATGGTTGGTCTTTTTGGCCAACACCAGCTTTCTGGACGTTGCTTGTTGGTTATAGTTAGTAGCTACAGTGGGGAGAACAAGTATTTGATACACTGCCGATTTTGCAGGTTTTCCTACTTACAAAGCATGTAGAGGTCTGTAACATTGTATGATTTTTAAGTAATTAATTTGCATTTTATTGCATGACATAAGTATTTGATACATCAGAAAAGCAGAACTTAATATTTGGTACAGAAACCTTTGTTTGCAATTACAGAGATCATACGTTTCCTGTAGGTCTTGACCAGGTTTGCACACACTGCAGCAAGGATTTTGGCCCACTCCTCCATACAGACCTTCTCCAGATCCTTCAGGTTTCGGGGCTGTCTCTGGGCAATACGGACTATCAGCACCCTCCAAAGATTTTCTATTGGGTTCAGGTCTGGAGACTGGCTAGGCCACTTCAGGACCTTGAGATGCTTCTTGCGGAGCCACTCCTTAGTTGCCCTGGCTGTGTGTTTCGGGTCGTTGTCATGCTGGAAGACCCAGCCACGACCCATCTTCAATGCTCTTACTGAGGGAAGGAGGTTGTTGGCCAAGATCTCGCGATACATGGCCCCATCCATCCTCCCCTCAATATGGTGCAGTCGTCCTGTCCCCTTTGCAGAAAAGCATCCCCAAAGAATGATGTTTCCACCTCCATGCTTCACGGTTGGGATGGTGTTCTTGGGGTTGTACTCATCCTTCTTCTTCCTCCAAACACGGCAAGTGGAGTTTAGACCAAAAAGCTCTATTTTTGTCTCATCAGACCACATGACCTTCTCCCATTCCTCCTCTGGATCATCCAGATGGCCATTGGCAAACTTCAGACGGGCCTGGACATGCACTGGCTTGAGCAGGGGGACCTTGCGTGCACTGCAGGATTTTAATCCATGACGGCATAGTGTGTTACTAATGGTTTTCTTTGAGACTGTGGTCCCAGCTCTCTTCAGGTCATTGACCAGGTCCTGCCGTGTAGTTCTGGGCTGATCCCTCACTTTCCTCATGATCATTGATGCCCCACGAGGTGAGATCTTGCATGGAGCCCCAGACCGAGGGTGATTGACCGTCATCTTGAACTTCTTCCATTTTCTAATAATTGCGCCAGCAGTTGTTGCCTTCTCACCAAGCTGCTTGCCTATTGTCCTGTAGACCATCGCAGCCTTGTGCAGGTCTACAATTTTATCCCTGATGTCCTTACACAGCTCTCTGGTCTTGGCCATTGTGGAGAGGTTGGAGTCTGTTTGATTGAGTGTGTGGACAGGTGTCTTTTATACAGGTAACGAGTTCAAACAGGTGCAGTTAATACAGGTAATGAGTGGAGAACAGGAGGGCTTCTTAAAGAAAAACTAACAGGTCTGTGAGAGCCGGAATTCTTACTGATTGGTAGGTGATCAAATACTTATGTCATGCAATAAAATGCAAATTATTACTTACAAATCATACAATGTGATTTTCTGGATTTTTGTTTTAGATTCCGTCTCTCACAGTTGAAGTGTACCAATGATAAAAATTACAGACCTCTACATGCTTTGTAAGTAGGAAAACCTGCAAAATCGGCAGTGTATCAAATACTTGTTCTCCCCACTGTAGCTCATTTTGGTAAGTGTGCACTTCCAAGTCTCGTGTACCGTTCCCAAGTAGGCTACTGCAGATACGTTTGAGGTGGGGGTTTACCGAGTGGTATCTCTATCGGATGCTTTAGTCACAACTACAAGAAAAGAACGAGTCAACAACATGATTTGGATTTGGATATTTTCCTACGGGGGGCCAGTATAAAAACAATTAAAATAACTAATAACTCATTCTAACCCTAAACCTAACCCCTAAGCCTTTTTACAAGTGAGGACCAGCAAAATGTCCTCACTTCTCTGAGTTTTAGTTGGTTTTACAATTCTTGTGAGGACTTCTGGTACTCACAAGTATAGTAAAACATGTACACACCCCCAGTGGCGGTCGGTGCCGTTTAAGATGAGGGAGAAATGTTTTTTTTTTTAATGAGCATGGCCTTATTTTTATAACAGCATATTGGATGACTGTCATATTCCATTCACCCAGCTCAATGTAACATCAATGGGTTTAGGCTATTACATGATACTAACATTTTCCCTATACCCATCATGAGGTTGCTATAACCTAGCCTACAAATGAAGTTTACAACCTAGGTGCACAGGTCGAGATAAATATTTGAGTAATCAAGGTGACAGACAGTGACACATTCAATACCCCCTTGTAAACTCTTGCCTGCATCTAGCTGATCTAGGGTCTAGTCATTAGTCCAACAGTTGCAAACAAAAGTTTAAATTGGACAAATTCAGGTATGTTTATCCCCGTTTAGTTCTGTTTGCTTCCGTTTAATTAAGAAACGCTTTTCAACAGAATTGGTGGAATGAATATATCACTGATCACCTGCAAACAAAGTTCACTTTCATACCAGCCACATACAAACAGCATGATCACTTTGTTCATTGTATAATTCCTTCTCGCATCCACGTGCTCTCCTCCTCTCACCTTTTCCCTTTGCTTGTGAACTTAATTGCACAACACAACAGCTGTCTGTGACCAAGTGAAAGAAATATTCCAAGCCAAACCTTCAAAACATAACCGCTAACCACTGCACACAGCCTACATCGTTGTCACCATAGCTACTAGAACTAACGCGTTCGTTAACCCGCCACAATCATGCAGTACAGTGTACAGCAAACAGTTTAGAAGTTACACCGGCAGGCCCCGATGGCAATACATTTATAAAGCCAAAAGCTTACCTTGACTTGAAAGAGTTCCAGTGTTGGATAGCCATAGCCAGCTAGCTAACATAGCATCCCGCTCTGTTTGAGCCGGATGTTTGAGTAGGCTAAACTAGCTAGCTGCATTCGCTGAAAGTGATTTAAGTGAAAAAATATATAACATATAGCTAGCTCTCTCTCTCTTGCTTTTCCTTCATTTTTCATCAAAACTCTTCAACTATTCTGTTTCTCTTTGAGTCAACTACTCACCACATTTTAAGCACTGCAGTGCTAGCTAGCAGTAGCTTATGCTTTCAGTACTAGATTAATTTTCTGATCCTTTGATTGGGTGGACAACATGTCAGTTCATTCTGCAAGAGCTCTGATAGGTTGGAGGACATCCTCCGGAAGTTGTCATAATTACTGTGTAAGTCTATGGAAGAGGTGAGAACCATGAGCCTCCTAAAATCAAATCAAATCAAATTGTATTGGTCACATACACATATTTAGCAGATGTTATTGTGGATGTAGCAAAATGCTTGTATTGAAATGTTGTATTGAAGTTAATGTACCAGAGGAGGATGGATCTAGCTGTCCTCCGACTACACCATGGTGCTACCCCAGATAGTGGTGTTGATGCTACTGTAGACCTTCATTGCAAAACAGTGTGTTTTAATTAATTATTTTGTGACGTGACATTTTTTATGTTTCACTATTTTTATTTTTATGAAATTCATTGAGGAGGATGGTCCTCCCCTTCCTCCCCTTCCTCCTCTGAAGAGCCTCCACTGAACACACACACTCGCACACACACACACACACACACACACACACACACACACACACACACACGCACACACACGCGCACACACACACATCCTTATCCCATCTTTATCCCTCTCCTGGACACTCAGATAGGGAGGTGAGTGGGAAATGGCATAGACAGCAATGCACTTCGGGATCCTCCAAAATCCTCTAATCAAATGAGGATGGATTTTGTGTAGTTCATTGTAGAAGCACAATTAATTATGCATGACAGCGGCTTGATGGGCCTTTCATTTAGTTACATGCCCCGCTCTAAGCCACTGATCAAATCGGGTTACTGTCCCTCACTCCACCCAAGGTTGGACTATCCTTATTAGGACGGGAGATTTTATACAGGGTGTTTGGGGTCTTGTATGACATTTCATCATCATTATAACTCTTGTTATGCAGTGCTCCCCTCTATTTCTCTCCTATCATACATTGTTGTCTGGAGAATCTGTGGGTGGTTTGGACACCTGCCATAAAGTGAGAAAGGAGAATCTGGCATGGTAGACCCAATATTTAATTGAGGGGGAAAGTAAGTTCCACAACCTAAGAATAGGAGACCATAACCTTTGAATAGATAATATGTGCCATACATATTAGGTTTTTACTCCAACCCCAGCTGTAACTAACCTGGTTCAGCTTATCAACCAGCTAATCATTAGAATCAGTTAGGGTTGGAGTGAAAACCGACAGGACGGTAGCTCTCCAGGAACAGGGTTGGAGAGACCTAAACTGATTTAAACCCTGAGTGTAACGATCAGCTTACTATACTGTGACAGGTTAGGAACCATAGTTTTGGACCATGTTTCCCAAGGGACCCTAGTTAGTGGAAACATCTGAAACATATAAAAGCACCCCTTAGACCTGTAGTGGTGAGCGCTTTTGTCCTGAAAGTCTGGTGTGTTATTTGGCAACAACCGTTTTCTGATCATGCTGTTTTGAGGAAGTGTGTCAGTGGGTGCTGTAGGTGGGTGTGGTGCAGGAATCAGGCGCAGGACGCAGAAAATTAGTCCAAAAGACTTTAGTGAAAGCACACTCAATACCCGAGCCAAAAAGCCCGGAGGCGAGAAAATACGCACACAGGCGTAAACCAAAAGGCGCACTAACATGTGCGAAAATACCCTCCTAAACAGAGGAGGAAAACCACGAAGAGCAAACGGGCAACAGTAGCGCACAAACACGACAGCGAAACAATCACACACAACACCTGACAAACACAACGAGAACTTATAGGACACTAATTAGCGCTAAACGAAAACAGGTGTACAACATAAAGACAAAACCAAACGAACATAGAAACATTCAACGGTGGCAACTAGTACTCCGGAGACGACGACCGCCGAAGCCTGCCCGAGCAAGGAAGAGAGGCAGCCTCGGCCGAAACCGTGACAGTACCCCCCCCCCCTTGACGCGCGGCTCCAGATGTGCGCCGACTCCGGCCTCGGGGACGACCAGGAGGACGCGGAGCAGGGCGCATCGGGTGACTACGGTGGAATTCTGTCAGGAGAGACGGGTCCAAAATGTCTCTCCTCGGCACCCAGCACCGTTCCTCCGGGCCGTACCCCTCCCACTCCACCAGATATTGGAGACCCCCCATCCGACGTCTTGAATCCAAGATGGACCGCACGGAGTACGCCGGTGCCCCCTCGATGTCCAATGGGGGCGGAGGAGTCTCCCTGATTTCATCTTCCTGGAGTGGGCCAGCTACCATCGGCCTGAGAAGAGACACATGGAACGAGGGGTTAATATTTTTATACTCAATAGGCAGTTGTAATCTGTAACACACCTCGTTCAATCTTCTCAGGACTTTAAACGGCCCCACAAACTGCCGACCCAGTTTCCGACAGGGCAGGCGGAGGGGCAGGTTTCTGGTAGAGAGCCAGACTCGATCACCAGGTGCATACACCGGCCCCTCACTGCGGTGGAGATCGGCGCTCGCCTTCTGACGACGGAGGGCCCGCTGCAGGTGGACGTGTGCAGCGTTCCACGTCTCCTCCGAGCGCCGCACCCACTCATCCACTGCAGGAGCCTCGATCTGGCTCTGCTGCCAAGGTGTCAGAACCAGCTGGTAACCTAACACATATTGGAAAGGGGTTAGGTTAGTTGAGGAATGGCGTAGGGAATTCTGGGCCATTTCTGCCCAGGGAACGTACCGTGCCCACTCCTCCGGCCGGTCCTGGCAGTATGATCTAAGAAACCTACCCACATCCTGGTTCACACGTTCCACCTGCCCGTTACTCTCAGGATGGTAACCCGAGGTGAGGCTCACCGAGACCCCCAAACGCTCCATAAAGGCTCTCCAGACTCTGGAGGTGAATTGGAAACCTCGATCAGACACAATATCCTCGGGTACCCCGTAGTGCCGGAAAACATGGGTGAATAGAGCTTCGGCGGTCTGTAGGGCAGTAGGAAGGCCCGGCATAGGGAGCAAACGACAGGCCTTAGAGAACCGGTCCACAACGACCAGTATAGTAGTATTCCCCTGCGAGGAGGGAAGGTCAGTGATGAAGTCCACCGAGAGGTGAGACCATGGTCGTTGTGGAACGGGCAGGGGTTGTAACTTACCCCTAGGCAGATGTCTAGGCGCCTTACACTGGGCGCACACCGAGCAGGAGGAGACATAAACCCTCACATCCCTCGCCAACGTGGGCCACCAGTACTTAGCACTAAGGCAGTGCACTGTCCGGCCTATACCAGGATGTCCAGAGGAGGGTGACGTGTGAGCCCAATAGATCAATCGATCCCGAACCTCGAGCGGGACATACGTCCGACCCTCTGGGCATTGAGGAGGACTAGGGTCGGTGCGCAACGCCCGCTCGATCTCAGCATCGACCTCCCACACTACCGGTGCCACCAGACAAGACTCCGGCAGTATGGGAGTGGGCTCCACGGACCTCTCCTCCGTGTCGTACCGCCGAGACAGTGCGTCTGCCTTACCGTTCTGTGACCCAGGGATGTACGTGATCTTAAATACGAACCGGGCCAAAAACATGTTCCACCGCGCCTGGCGAGGGTTCAGTCTCCTAGCTGCCCGGATGTACTCCAGGTTACGGTGGTCAGTCAAAATGAGGAAAGGGTGTTGAGCCCCCTCGAGCCAGTGCCTCCACACCTTGAGGGCCTGTACCACGGCTAACAGCTCCCTGTCCCCTACGTCATAATTTCGCTCCGCCGGACTGAGCTTTTTGGAATAAAAAGCACAGGGGCGGAGTTTAGGTGGCGTGCCGGACCGTTGCGAAAGCACGGCTCCTATACCGGCCTCTGACGCGTCCCACCTCTACCTGAAATGGTAAAGAGGGATCCGGATGCGCCAGCACCGAGCCGAAGTAAACAGGTCCTTCAGCCTCCCAAAAGCCCTGTCCGCCTCGGCTGACCACTGCAAACGCACCGGACCCCCTTCAAAAGAGACGTTATGGGAGCTGCCACCTGTCCAAAACCCCGGATAAACCTCCGGTAGTAATTCGCAAACCCCAAAAACTGCTGCACCTCTTTAACAGTGGTTGGAGTTTGCCAATTACGCACGGCTGACACCCGGTCAACCTCCATCTTCACCCCTGACGCAGACAACTGATAACCCAAAAAGGAGATCGACTCCTGGAAAAACAGACACTTCTCTGCCTTGACATACAGGTCATGCTCCAACAGCCTCCTCAACACTCGGCGCACCAGGGCCACATGCTCGACTCGGGTAGACGAGTACACGAGAATGTCATCTATGTACACGACCACCCCCTGCCCCTGCATGTCCCTGAATATCTCATCCACGAATGATTGGAAAACTGAAGGAGCGTTCATCAACCCGTATGGCATGACAAGATACTCGTAATGCCCCGAGGTGGTACTAAATGCTGTCTTCCATTCATCGCCCTCCCTAATGCGCACCAAGTTGTAAGCGCTCCTGAGATCTAATTTAGTGAAAAAACGCGCCCCGTGCAATGACTCCGTCATGGTCGCAATCAGAGGAAGTGGATAACTGTACTTCACCGTGATCTGATTGAGACTACGGTAATCAATGCACGGGCGTAACCCTCCATCCTTTTTCTTCACAAAAAAGAAACTTGAGGACGCAGGGGAAGTGGATGGCCGTATGTATCCTTGTCTCAGAGATTCGTCTATGTAAGTCTCCATAGCTCTCTTCTCCTCTTGAGACAGAGGATACACATGGCTCCGTGGGAGTGCAGCTCCTGCCTGGAGGTCTATCGCACAATCTCCCTGCCTATGGGGAGGCAACTGCGTCGCCCTCGACTTACTGAACACAATAGCCAAATCCTCATACTCAGGGGGAATGTGCAATGCGGGCACCTGGTTTGGACTCTCCACCGAGGTAGCCCCCACGGAAACGCCTAAACATCGACCCACACACTGGGCAGACCACTCCATCAGAGCCCTCTCCTGCCACGAAATAGACGGGTTATGGATACTCAACCAGGGCATGCCCAGCACCACCGGATACGCAGGCGAGTCGATCAGAAATAGCTGGATAATCTCCTCATGACCCCCCTGCGCACACATCCTAAGTGGCGCCGTGACCTCCTGATCAAGCCCGATCCCAACGGACGGCTATCTAGGGCATGAACGGGGAATGGGACGTCAACAGGAAGAAGGGGAATCCCTAATTCTAAACAAAATTTTCTATCAACAAAACTCCCAGCCACGCCTGAATCTACCAGCGCCTTATGCTGGGAATGAGGTGCTACCTGTGGAAAACGCACAGGTATACAGAAGTGCGCAACAGAGAGCTCTGGGTAAGTGGGGCGCCTACTCACCTGGAAGGACTCCCCAGTGCGGAGCCTGTCGTCTTCTCCCCTAGGAGACCCTCCCCAGCACCTGGCCGCGGTGTGTCCTCCACGGCCACAGTTGGTGCAGGGGACGGCCTCCCTCGTACTCCGACCCCTCCTCTCTCTAGCGCCAGCGCCCCCAAGCTCCATAGGGCTCGGCTCGGAGGCGCTGGAGGATGAAATGGACGGACCCCCCTCGGAACGTCCGCGGGTAGCCAGCAGGGTGTCCAGCCTGATGGACATGTCCACTAACTGATCGAAAGAGAGGCTGGTATCCCTGCAGGCCAGCTCCCGACGGACGTCCTCTCGTAGACTACAGCGGTAGTGATCGATGAGGGCCCGCTCATTCCACCCTGCATCCGCCGCTAGAGTACGGAATTCTAAAGCGAACTCCTGGGCGCTCCTCCTCCCCTGCCGGAGGTAGAACAGACGCTCCCCCGCCGCTTTCCCCTCAGGTGGATGGTCAAACACAGCCCTGAAGCGGCGGGAGAACTCAGAGTAGGTGATGGTGGTGGCGTCTATTCTCCTCCACTCGGCGTTGGCCCATTCCAACGCCTTGCCGGTAAGACAGGAGATGAGGGCGGACACGCTCTCGTGTCCAGAGGGCGCCGGGTGCACGGTGGCCAGGTATAGCTCCACCTGTAGAAGGAAGCCCTGACACCCGGCAGCGGTCCCATCATAGGCCCTCGGGAGCGAGAGTCGAATTCCCCTGGGTTCCGGAGCTTGAATGGGCTGACTGGCCGATGGTGATGGCAGGGGAGGTGGAGTTGGGGGTGTCCCTCTGGTCTCCCAGCGTTGAAGGGTGTTTATAGCGTCCTGCAGGGCGGTCCCGATACGAAGGATCTGGTCATTCTGCTCACGGACCCGATCCTCCAGAGACTCATGTGCTGCTGCGGCTCCTGCTGATTCCATCCTTCAGGTGTGTGATTCTGTCAGTGGGTGCTGTAGGTGGGTGTGGTGCAGGAATCAGGCGCAGGACGCAGAAAATTAGTCCAAAAGACTTTAGTGAAAGCACACTCAATACACGAGCCAAAAAGCCCGGAGGCGAAAATACGCACACAGGCGTAAACCAAAAGGCGCACTAACATGTGCGAAAATACCCTCCTAAACAGAGGAGGAAAACCACGAAGAGCAAACGGGCAACAGTAGCGCACAAACACGACAGCGAAACAATCACACACAACACCTGACAAACACAACGAGAACTTATAGGACACTAATTAGCGCTAAACGAAAACAGGTGTACAACATAAAGACAAAACCAAACGAACATAGAAACATTCAACGGTGGCAGCTAGTACTCCGGAGACGACGACCGCCGAAGCCTGCCCGAGCAAGGAAGAGAGGCAGCCTCGGCCGAAACCGTGACAAAGTGTTTGAGGTGTGGTCGAGAGTTTGCTGATAAGGTTTATTTGGATCTGTGTTTATTCAAGTCTGACAACATTTAAATGTATATTGTGTAAAGTTATGCCACTGCAATAATGTATTTATAAATTGGCCTAGAACCTGTGACTTTGAACAGATGTTATACAATCGAGCACAAAAGAGTAGCAAGGTTGGAGTCTATTTTTCTTCAATTCATACTTCTTTCAAATCAGTGCTCACAGAGAAAATGTGACAAGGAAAGGACTATTGCACACATTTTGTACATGGCCAGACCTTGTTCCTGCAGATGTAGACCTAACACGTTATAAATAGCTTGACTCCACCTCTAGCTGTACAGGACCGTTAGATAAACTACAGGTCATCACACCATAAACCACAGCCTCTCAGTGCGGTGAACACTTGTCTGTCTCCGACATTGTAATGTAAGCCTGTCCTCCATCCCAGACGCTTTAAACGACCGACCACTAAAAGGACAGAGGGAAAATGCAAAATTGATGGAAATGACATTAGATTCGTCTCGCGCTCCTCCGTGTGTAAATTATACCGTAATGCTCCAAAATGGACTCTCTGGCCCAAGTGCTCCTTCCAATTTGTTTGTCCATACCTCACGGTGGTTCGCCTGCCCTTCCCCATCCTTTTAATCCAATCAGCCTCGTACTGGATGTTATTTATTTGTTTATTTATTTATTTTCAAAGGATGTAACTGATTCTTATCAGGGGTAGAAGTGGGCCCCTTCTTCCTGGTGAAACGGTGACTAACGTCCTGCGATCGATCCCTCGGTTTGTCTGCTTCTGCGCTGATGGTCATGGCTTTGGAGCGAGAGAGAGGCAGGGGATGTGTTGTGTGTTCAGAAGGAGACAGACGGGTTGTCAATGTCCATGTTTAGTGCGTTTAAGGGGTGTGAGATATAGTGTGTGTGTGTGTATGTGTGTGTGTGTGTATGTGTGTGTGTGTATGTATATCTCTCTTTATATATATATATATATAGTGCATTCAGAAAGTATTCAGACCCCTTCCCTTTTTCCACATTTTGTTACGTTACTGCCATGTTCTAAAATGGAATAAATAAAAACAATTCCTCATCAATTTATACACAATACCCCATAATGACAAAGCAAAAACAGGTTTCTTGACATTTTTGCAAATGTATAAAAAAATACCTTATTTACATAAGTATTCAGACCCTTTGCTATGAGACTCGAAATTGAGCTCAGGTGCATCCCGTTTCCATTGATCGTCCTTGAGATTTTTCTTGAGATGTTACTACAGGTGAGTCCACCTGTGGTAAATTCAATTCATTGGACATGATTTGGAAAGGCACACACCTATATATGTAAGGTCCCACAGTTGACAGTGCATGTCAGAGCAAAAACCAATCCATGAGGTCGATAGAATTGCCCGTAGCGCTCCGAGACAGGATTGTGTCGAGGCACAGATCTGGGGAAGGGTACCAAAGCATTTCTGGAGCATTGAAGGTCCCCAAGAACACAGTGGCCTCCATCATTCTTAAATGGAAGAAGTTCAGAACCACCAAGACTCTTCCTAGAGCTGGCCACCCGGCCAAACTGAGCAATCGGGGGAGAAGGGCCTTGGTCAGGGAGGTGACCAAGAACCCGATGGTCACTCTGACAGAGCTCCAGAGTTCCTCTGTGGATATGCGACAACCATCTCTGCAGCACTCCACCAATCAGGCCTTTATGGTAGAGTGGCCAGACGGAAGCCACTCCTCAGTAAAAGGCACATGACAGCCAGTTTGGAGTTTGCTAAAAGGCACCTAAAGGACTCTCAGACCACGAGAAACAAGATTCTCTGGTCTGATGAAACCAATATTGAACTCTTTGGCCTGAATGCCAAGCGTCATGTCTGGAGGAAACCTGGCACCATCCCTACGGTGAAGCATGGTGGTGACAGCGTCATGCTGTGGGGATGTTTTTCAGCGGCAGGGTCTGGGAGCAAAGTACTCAGGATCAAGGGAAAGATGAACGGAGCAAAGTACAGAGAGATCCTTGATATAAACCTGCTCCAGAGTACTCAGACTGGGGGCGAAGGTTCACCTTCCAACAGGACAACGACCCCTGAGTACACAGCCAAGACAACGCAGGAGTGGCTTCGGGACAAGTCTCTGAATGTCCTTGAGTGGCCCAGCCAGAGCCCGGACTTGAACCTGATCTAACATCTCTGGAGAGACCTGACAATAGCTGTACTGCGACGCTCCCCATCCAACCTGACAGAGCTTGAGAGGATCTGCAGAGAAGAATGGGAGAAACTCCCCAAATACAGGTGTGCCAAGCTTATAGTGTCATACTCAAGAAGACTCGAGGCTGTAATCGCTGCCAAAGGTGCTTCAACAAAGTATTGAGTAAAAATTCTGAATACTTACACTACCAGTCAAAAGTTTAGACACACCTACTCATTCAAGGGTCTTTCTTTATTTTTACTATTTTTTTTACATTGTAGAATAATAGTGAAGACATCAAAACTATGAAATAACACATATTGAATCATGTAGTAACCAGAAAAGTGTTAAACAAATCAAAATATATTTCATATTTGAGATTCTTCAAATAGCCACCCTTTGCCTTGATGACTGCTTTGCACACTCTTGGCATTCTCTCAACCAGCTTCATGAGGTAGTCACCTGGAATGCATTTAAATTAACAGGTGTGTCTACTTAAAAGTTAATTTGTGGAATATCTTTCCTTCTTAATGTGTTTGAGCCAATCAGTTGTGTTGTGACAAGGTAGGGGTGGTATACAGAAGATAGCCTTATTTGGTAAAATACCAAGTCCATATTATGGCAAGAACAGCTCAAATAAGCAAAGAGAAACGACAGTCCATCATGACTTTAAGACATGAAGGTCAGTCAATCTGGAACATTTCAAGAACTTTAAAGGTTTCTTCAAGTGCAGTCGCAAAAACCATCAAGCGCTATGATGAAACTGGCTCTCATGAGGACCGCCACAGGAATGGAAGACCCAGAGTTACCTCTGCTGCAGAGGATAAGTTCATTAGAGTTACCAGCCTCAGAAATGTCAGCCCAAATAAATGCTTCACAGAGTTCAAGTCACAGACACATCTCAACATCAACTGTTCAGAGGGGACTGTGTGAATCAGGCCTTCATGGTCGAATTACTACAGAGAAACCACAAGAAATGTCCTTGTTTTCGAAAGAAAAGCAATTATTTTGTCCATTAAAATAACATCAAATTGATCAGAAATACAGCTGGACCAACATGAATTGTTTTTGGTGTGTTTCCAGTTACTCTTGGGCACTAGCCAGTGTGGTCCAAGTGTAGTGTGTTGTTGGAGTTGATGATGCGTGTCCGTCTCATCAGTAGCCTAGCTGAATAGAGTGCACATGAATCACCATCTCTCTGTACATGCAATGCATGATCAGGTAATGTGTGTTTTTGAGTCGGTAAAATATGTCTTTCTATCAGCCACTAGGAGGTAGTCTAGGATTTCCCTCCTCTTACCCCAGCAGTCTCAGCCAGTAAAGATGGGCTTTGTGTCATCAAAGGGAGGATGGATACATGTATTTTTAGAAATGAAGGATTGAGTTGTGATTCTGTTATGGGGTGATTTGACCATTCACCCTAATCTTTCGACGATCTACAATTTCTTCATTCTCAAGAGGGCAACTCAAAGAAACACTGAACGTTCTTCAAATGTAACACTTGAACAAACCTGTGCACAGTACCGTGTTACATTCTAGTCAAAGAGCACTGAAGTAAATAATGTTGACTTTCCAAATATAACTTACATGTTTTGTGAATGAACCGTAACTTGTTGACAATTATTTTGTTTTGAAGTGATGTTGTTTGACTCTCTTTTCTGTTATTGTTTATAGAGCTAGGTGAAACTGTTTCTATTATTGTTTATAGAGCTAGGTGAAACTTTTTCTGTTATTGTTTATAGAGCTAGGTGAAACTTTTTCTGTTATTGTTTATAGAGCTAGGTGAAACTTTTTATATTATTGTTTATAGAGCTAGGTGAAACTTTTTCTGTTATTGTTTATAGAGCTAGGTTAAACTTTTTCTGTTATTGTTTATAGAGCTAGGTGAAACTTTTTCTATTATTGTTTATAGAGCTAGGTGAAACTTTTTATATTATTGTTTATAGAGCTAGGTGAAACTTGTTATATTATTGTTTATAGAGCTAGGTGAAACTTTTTCTGTTATTGATTATAGAGCTAGGTGAAACTTTTTATATTATTGTTTATAGAGCTAGGTGAAACTTGTTATATTATTGTTTATAGAGCTAGGTGAAACTTTTTCTGTTATTGATTATAGAGCTAGGTGAAACTTTTTCTGTTATTGTTTATAGAGCTAGGTGAAACTTTGGCCGCCCAAAGAAGACACAGAGAAGGACGAAGTTCGTGGAGATGCACCGTTGAGGCCCTTTGCTTCACTAGGAGCTGAAAGGAATGAGTCATGTCAAGGGTATATGTTACTTTCAAGTGTATTGAGATATTTAAAGAGATTCTCCGATACTTGTGTATATTTTTTAGCCAGTAGTTCTGAAAGTAGCTCTCACGAGCAAAAAGTGTTCCCGAAAATTGCATCCTACATCACATATGTGCAGATACTGTATGTGCACCACTGTCATTGCTCTCTCTCTCACTCTGCTGTGTGTGCATCTTGCTAGCTGTCACTCAAATGGCGAGGGGCTGGGGCTCATTGGCTGATACTCAAATTGCTTGGGGATGGCCCAAATGGGGGGGAAATGTAGAGAAAATGGCGCTGCACAGCTTCTAGAAAACTGTCGCTTTGAAACTAGGGGTTTTGTGGCTAATTGAGGTAAAACAGTAATTCTGCTCATAGATTATGCATGTATGAACTACACATTGACACATCCAACCCAAAGCGGGAGGTTTAAAAAATACTTACTAGTCCCTAATGTTCCGGAGCATGTCTTTAAATGCACTTTAGATTGATCTCATTAGCTGTTACAGTTGTGTACAACTCTAGTTATAGTCATGAAACAGTGACCCTTCAGTTTATACATGATGATCAATTCACTGCATAGAAAGAAATAACACTGAGAGACATTTTGGGGGTGGTATATATTTCCTATGGTTTACAAATAACATGTACACTGCTCAAAAAAATAAAGGGAACACTTAAACAACACAATATAACTCCAAGTCAATCACACTTCTGTGAAATCAAACTGTCCACTTAGGAAGCAACACTGATTGACAACAAATTTCACATGCTGTTGTGCAAATGGAATAGACAACAGGTGGAAATTATAGGCAATTAGCAAGACACCCCCAATAAAGGACTGGTTTTGCAGGTGGTGACCACAGACCACTTCTCAGTTCCTATGCTTCCTGGCTGATGTTTTGGTCACTTTTGAATGCTGGCGGTGCTTTCACTCTAGTGGTAGCATGAGAAGGAGTCTACAACCCACACAAGTGGCTTAGGTAGTGCAGCTCATCCAGGATGGCACATCAATGCGAGCTGTGGCAAGAAGGTTTGCTGTGTCTGTCAACGTAGTGTCCAGAGCATGGAGGCACTACCAGGAGACAGGCCAGTACATCAGGAGACGTGGAGGAGGCCGTAGGAGGGCAACAACCCAGCAGCAGGACCGCTACCTCCGCCTTTGTGCAAGGAGGAGCAGGAGGAGCACTGCCAGAGCCCTGCAAAATGACCTCCACCAGGCCACCAATGTGCATGTGTCTGCTCAAACGGTCAGAAACAGACTCCATGAGGGTGGTATGAGGGACCGACATCCACAGGTGGGGGTTGTGCTTACAGCCCAACACCGTGCAGGACGTTTGGCATTTGCCAGAGAACACCAAGATTGGCAAATTCGCCGCTGGCGCCCTGTGCTCTTCACAGATGAAAGCAGGTTCACACTGAGCACATGTGACAGACGTGACAGAGTCTGGAGACGCCGTGGAGAACGTTCTGCTGCCTGCAACATCCTCCAGCATGACCGGTTTGGCGGTGGGTCAGTCATGGTGTGGGGTGGCATTTCTTTGGGGGCCGCACAGCCCTCCATGTGCTCGCCAGAGGTAGCCTGACTGCCATTAGGTACCGAGATGAGATCCTCAGACCCCTTGTGAGACCATATGCTGGTGCGGTTGGCCCTGGGTTCCTCCTAATGCAAGACAATGCTAGACCTCATGTGGCTGGAGTGTGTCAGCAGTTCCTGCAAGAGGAAGGCATTGATGCTATGGACTGGCCCGCCCGTTCCCCAGACCTGAATCCAATTGAGCACATCTGGGACATCATGTCTCGCTCCATCCACCAACGCCACGTTGCACCACAGACTGTCCAGGAGTTGGCAGATGCTTTAGTCCAGGTCTGGGAGGAGATCCCTCAGAGATCATCCGCCACCTCATCAGGAGCATGCCCAGGCGTTGTAGGGAGGTCATACAGGCACGTGGAGGCCACACACACTACTGAGCCTCATTTTGACTTGTTTTAAGGACATTATATCAAAGTTGGATCAGCCTGTAGTGTGGTTTTCCACTTTAATTTTGAGGGTGACTCCAAATCCAGACCTCCATGGGTTGATACATTTGATTTCCATTGATAATTTTTGTGTGATTTTGTTGTCAGCACATTCAACTATGTAAAGAAAAAAGTATTTAATAAGATTATTTCATTCATTCAGATCTAGGATGTGTTATTTTAGTGTTCCCTTAATTTTTTTGAGCAGTGTATTTTTAAGCGTCAGATAGTACATTACACATTATCATTTTCAGAGCAGAAATAAATATATTGCACTTAAAAAATCAACAAAACAAAATCTTGTTAGATGTCATACTGTATATTTAGATTACACATAATAATAAAAACACAACAAAAACATGACAAAATCCTTGCAGATCTATTTCCCATGGCATACTTTCAGTGTGCGTACACATTGTTCAAAATGGAAGGTTGAAAGTTACAATCCCTCCTCCTACCAAGACATGGAGAGATTGGCAGCTGCATACAACAGGAAATGTTCAAAGATGGGGAAGTCCAGATGTAGGCTATAGATTGACGAAAACACCAGTTGAAGACCTTGTTAGAGGTCTTATGCGAAATTGTTTAACATTGAAAACACTTGCCTCTTTCAAGTGAAAGCATTAGAGTTTGTGCCCTCACTGGCAATCATCACCTCTGATAGCACCTCAATAAAGCATCCAAGTCCATGCATTGTGTAGGCTACTGAGAGTTGTCTTACAACACGTTTTCAACAAAAAGAAAACTGCAGAACTCATTCCAACTCCAAACCTGCTGACTGCTTGTGGACACATGGTATGCAAATGGTGAGTAAGTGGCAACAGTAATGTAGGCAAAATGCAGAGTTAGTGCCCACAATTATATGGCCAAATTGTAGCCTAATTTATGTGTGTGTTTTGGCTCCCTGTGATTGGTTCGTTCAGCATAATGAAATTGAGAGTCTCAGCATTGAAAACAAAACTCACAATGAAATAGTGTATTAGACCTTCACTTCCATCCAAGTTTGTCCCATTTTTCCGAAAGAAAGATCTTCATACTAAAAATAATTGTCAGGATATCTTAGCTGTGAATTAGAGGTTTACAAAGCTGCCTTTTGTGTTATTTTCTTGCCAAA
Source organism: Coregonus clupeaformis (assembly GCF_020615455.1). Taxonomy (NCBI): domain Eukaryota; kingdom Metazoa; phylum Chordata; class Actinopteri; order Salmoniformes; family Salmonidae; genus Coregonus; species Coregonus clupeaformis. Next base: position 4,447 of record NW_025535323.1, on the reverse strand, counting down.
ATAGGAACGGGCATTTTACAATAACATTGGTTTTACGGTGGTAACAAACTGCATGAGGCATCATTGAGTGGATAAATCAATCTGCAATTATTATTTTTTGAGAGGAGTGACACTACAAAGGCACCGATGCATACACTGCATTTTGTCACTATCTTAGCTTCTGTGTCATTTGGTTAGAAGGGGCAAGCTGACGAATCACCAACGGTGTGACGACCAAAACAAATCTCCCTCCTCTAAGGGGCGGCACCACTGAGTCATTATTTACAGGTGTGGACTTTCTCCCAGAGTGCTGTAGTGTCGACACAGCCTGAGGCAGACATAGATCAGGCTACAGTAATCAGGCTATAGTGTGGCGCCAGGGGTTAGGTGTTGGTTAGGTGGTGAATCAAGCTTTAGGACAATACAGCAAGAGAAAGTCCATCTTAGCCTTTCAGGGCTACAGAGTCTGCTGGTTTTCTCTCCCTCTTGGTACTTCATTGATACATTACTGAGTTGCCATTGATTGGTTAGAGAAGACAATCCGCTGGTGTTGGGGATACGATACGACGTAGTGTAATTTTAACCCTCTGTGACTTTGATACAGAGGTCCTCCAAAGGTCTTCTAGGGCCCATCCACATGTGACACATGAACCAAAATCTATTTTAATAGACCCCACAAATCTAATACATGTTTTACTAATTGGATGCAATACATACAAAAATATGAGGTGAATATAAGCTTTTCGGATGACAAAGCAAACTGAAAAAGTAGTTTGAGACCCAGTCAGGGTGAGAATTGTTTTAAACAAATATTTTCTGTGTTATCTGTTGCAAACAGCATGCGTCCTATGATATGGCACTCTAATGTGACATTCGTCTTATAGTGTGTGTGTGTGTGATGTGTGTGTATGTGGACATCTTTATGTACTGCTATCAAACATGATCATCTTCCACTATAACTTCTTCACTGTATACATGGCTGGCTTTTTAGATGGGAAAGAGACAATTGGCTTCTCTATGTCTCTAGGGCATCTATGTGCACAAATCTGACTACCATGGCAACAGCCAGCCTGACTGGAGGAGGCTATAGGATTATGCCTGCAGAGGAAGCTTGGCGGCATTTGAGTTCAAGCAGGAGAGGAGAGATGTTGCTTCTACCCTCCCTGTGAGTTTTGGTCAGCAAGCAGGGGGAATCCTTTGACTCAGTATAAAATGGCTGCCATTCCTCCATGCCCCAGCAGCTGGAGTGAAGACAGTTCTCCTCCGTGGCCACAAGCGGTGCCCAGGATTGGAAGTTGTGCACTCCCGTAACTTTTGGAGTCCCATGTTCTTCATTTTCCTCAGAAGCTGTGAGAGAACTAACAATTACCACACCCTCTAGTTTTAATGTCCGTAAGCCAGACAGTTCACTTGTTCTCCTATCCATGCTTTTCTGGAGAGTGGGTGCAAAATGAATATTGTGACCAACAGTTGGAGGGCAGGGGCAAACGACAGTCATCACAAGCAGGCCCTTACCTCTTTCCCACAACACATCACTTTGCATGGTCATCAGTCCTCAGCATCTCTGTTGTAGATTTTTTATTTATACCTGGATCATCCGTTTTCATATCTGGGTCGTAAATGTTCATATGCAGGTCATTAGTGTTCATATCTAGTGTTCATATCAGTCTGTGGGTCTCTGTGTCTGTTTCACCAGGTCCCGTTGGAGTCTGTTTCCTCTCCGGTTCAGCTGTCAGCATGCAGGGCAGCAGCCAGGCAGCCTCTCCAGGTCGTCCAGTCAGTCGCCTCGGCCAGGGGGCTTATTATTTACAAAGACATGGTGGTGATGATGCTGAAGGGGACAAATCAGTGAGCCTATTTACTTGTGTGTGGAAGTGTGCGTCTATAAGCTTAGCTGTAGCTGATGAGGGGCTACTCGGCCAGGCAGTCACCCCAGAGGGAGTCATACAAAGGGGGTCATGACGGTGGAGGAGTGGCGCAGTCCCTGGATGGCAGCGTAGGGGCCCTGCTGGAAGTAGTGGTGGTAGCGGGGCATGTGGAAGGAGGGGAAGGAGGGCCCGCTGCCCTGCATGGTGCCCGCCAGGGCCGAGTGCGTCAGGGGCATGCCCAGCCGGCTGTAGGAGGGCAGGGAGCCCTGGATGGGGTGGGGCAGGGGGGTCGCCAGGGAGTTGCTGCTGGAGCCCATGGCAGAGAGGGACTGGGGGTGCTGGAAGCCTGAGAAACCAGAGGTGGCGGTGACCCAGGAGCTCAGGGAGAGGTTGTCAGAGGCGGTGAATGCAGAACCTTAGAGTGAGATGGAGAGAGAGACGCTGTTAGACATCTCTTATTATAATACTGTCACTGATGTAGGCCTTTTGATAGGCCGTCACTGTAAATAAGAATTTGTTCTTAACTGACTTAACTAGTTAAATAAAGGTTAAATAAAAAATAAAAATATGTTGCACTACATTGACTCAGCAGCATTTTATTGCTCCATTTATGTGAATGACTGTTGTTTGAATTTGTTGGCAAAATTATGTGGTAGTAGTACCTCTGAACGACCCTCATTTGGCTCATTAGCATGATGTACATCTTGTGAAACGTGTGTGTGATGACATCATCAGTGTGTGACAAACTCTCTTACCCCTGTGTGCAGCGTGGCCTTCATCCCCCAGTGTCTCCTCCTCTCCTGCGTAGGTGCGTATAGGTGACCGGGCGTACGAGTGCTTGTGGATCAAACTCTCAACACTTTCCCTGCAGCAAAAACCAAAGAGAAAGGCCCAAAATATATCTCTATGTTCACACTTAAATATATTGCTACATTCACACCAAAATATGAAAATTCCTATTCTAATATAAAATGTACATTCAGTCCAATATATACAGTGAGGGAAAAAAGTATTTGATCCCCTGCTGATTTTGTACGTTTGCCCACTGACAAAGAAATGATCAGTCTATAATTTTAATGGTAGGTTTATTTGAACAGTGAGAGACAGAATAACAACAAAAGAATCCAGAAAAACGCATGTCAAAAATGTTATGAAATGATTTGCATTTTAATGAGGGAAATAAGTATTTGACCCCTCTGCAAAACATGACTTAGTACTTGGTGGCAAAACCCTTGTTGGCAATCACAGAGGTCAGACGTTTCTTGTATTTGGCCACCAGGTTTGCACACATCTCAGGAGGGATTTTGTCCCACTCCTCTTTGCAGATCTTCTCCAAATCATTAAGGTTTCGAGGCTGACGTTTGGCAACTCGAACCTTGAGCTCCCTCCACAGATGTTCTATGGGATTAAGGTCTGGAGACTGGCTAGGCCACTCCAGGACCTTAATGTGCTTCTTCTTGAGCCACTCCTTTGTTGCCTTGGCCGTGTGTTTTGGGTCATTGTCATGCTGGAATACCCATCCACGACCCATTTTCAATGCCCTGGCTGAGGGAAGGAGGTTCTCACCCAAGATTTGATGGTACATGGCCCCGTCCATCGTCCCTTTGATGCGGTGAAGTTGTCCTGTCCCCTTAGCAGAAAAACACCCCCAAAGCATAACTTTTCCACCTCCATGTTTGACGGTGGGGATGGTGTTCTTGGGGTCATAGGCAGCATTCCTCCTCCTCCAAACACGGCGAGTTGAGTTGATGCCAAAGAGCTCCATTTTGGTCTCATCTGACCACAACACTTTCACCCAGTTCTCTTCTGAATCATTCAGATGTTCATTGGCAAACTTCAGACGGGCATGCATATGTGCTTTCTTGAGCAGGGGGACCTTGCGGGCGCTGCAGGATTTCAGTCCTTCACGGCGTAGTGTGTTACCAATTGTTTTCTTGGTGACTATGGTCCCAGCTGCCTTGAGATCATTGACAAGATCCTCCCGTGTAGTTCTGGGCTGATTCCTCACCGTTCTCATGATCATTGCAACTCCACAAGGTGAGATCTTGCATGGAGCCCCAGGCCGAGGGAGATTGACAGGTCTTTTGTGTTTCTTCCATTTGCGAATAATCGCACCAACTGTTGTCACCTTCTCACCAAGCTGCGTGGAGATGGTCTTATAGCCCATTCCAGCCTTGTGTAGGTCTACAATCTTGTCCCTGACATCCTTGGAGAGCTCTTTGGTCTTGGCCACGGTGAAGAGTTTGGAATCTGATTGAATGATTGCTTCTGTGGACAGGTGTCTTTTATACAGGTAACAAGGTGAGATTAGGAGCACTCCCTTTAAGAGTGTGCTCCTAATCTCAGCTCGTTACCTGTATAAAAGACACCTGTGAGCCAGAAATCTTTCTGATTGAGAGGGGGTCAAATACTTATTTCCCTCATTAAAATGCAAATCAATGTATAAAAATTTTTACATGCGTTTTTCTGGATTATTTTGTTGTTCTTCTGTCTCTCACTGTTCAAATAAACCTACCATTACAATTATAGACTGATCATTTCTTTGTCAGTGGGCAAACGTACAAAATCAGCAAGGGATCAAATACTTTTTTCCCTCACTG